>NC_138370.1:51337010-51369280 GCF_054177405.1 Leptonychotes weddellii | reverse complement strand
AAACTATAAAATACTCATGAAAGAAATTGAGGAAGACACAAAGAAATGGAAAAATGTTCCATGCTCATGGATTGGAAGAACAAATATTGTGAAGATGTCAATGCTACCTAGAGCAATCTACACATTTAATGCAATCCCTATCCAAATGCCAGCAGTCATATTTTTAAAGATGTCTTTTATTCTAAACAGTAGATCTCAACATTGGGCTTAAAATATTCAGTAGACCATATTGACAACTAATGTGCTGTTTTTCAGGCTTTGCTGTTTCATTTACAAAGCACAAGCAGAGTAGATTTAGTCTGATTCTTAAGAGACCTTAAGATTTTCAGAATGGTCAATGAGTATTCTTATTAACTTAAAGTCGTTAGTTGCATTAGCCTCTACTAAGAAAGGCAGCCTGTCCTTTGAAGCCAGGTATTGACTCCTCCTCTTTACCTGACAAAGTCCTAGATGGTATCTTCCAATATACAGCTATTTTATCTACATTGAAAAATCTGCTGTTTAGTGTAGCCACTTTCATTATCTTAGTTAGATCTTCTATAGAATTTAATGTAGCTTCTCCATCAGCACTGGCTTCTTTAACCTTGCACTTTCTTGTTATGGAGACCACTTCTTTCCTTAAACCTCATGATCCAACCTCTGCTAGCTTCCAGCTTCTCTTCTCCACTTCCTCACCCCTCTCAGCCTTCCTGGGATTGAAGAGAGTTAGGCCTTGCTTTGGCTTATGGGAATGTTGTGGCTGGTTTGATCTTCTATCCAGACCACTGAAAATTTCTCCATATCAGCAATACGACTTTCACTTTCCTACCATTTCTGTGTTCACTGGAGTCACATTTTTAATTTTCTCCAAGAACTTTTCCTTGGCATCACCACTTTGGTGCAAGTGGCCTAGCTTTTGTCCTATCTCAGCTTTTGACACACCTTCTCACTAAACTTAATCATTTCTATCATTTGATTTAAAATGAACCCTGGGTGTTATATGCAACTAATGAATTGTTGAACACTACATCAAAACTGATGATGTACTATATATTGGCTAACAGAATAAAAGGGGAAAAAAAACTGCTTCTACAACCATGAAAAAAATTAAAATGAGAGATGTGTGACTCTTCCTTTCACTTAAACACTTGGAGTCTATTGTAGGGTTCTTTTTTGGCCTAGATATAGGCCACTTGATGTAACATTATATGCTAATTAAAAATACTTGAACTTATTTTAAGTTCCTAAGTACCAAGTTATTGTAGAATCATAAGTCCTCATAACAAGCTCTTGGACAACACTATTAACCTGAAGTTATTGCAGGTGATTGAGGATAATATAACCAAATTCCTCTTGGAATTATGACATCATGTAGACAACTTTCATCATTAAGAAGCAATTATTACAAGTGTTTGAGATTAGTATGTGTTTTCTAATATACTCAATTACTTAGACCACTACAACAGTCTAGCTGTTTCCATATGTTAATTTCTTTTTTCTTTTTTTTAATGATTTTATTTATTTATTTATTTGACAGAGGGAGACACAGGGAGAGAGGGAACACAAGCAGAGGGAGTGGGAGAGGGAGAAGCAGGCTTCCCACAGAGCAGGGAGCCCAATGTGGGGCTCGATCCCAGGACTCTGGGATCATGACCTGAGCGGAAGGCAGACGCTTAACAACTGAGCCACCAGGTGCCCCTCCATATGCTAATTTCTTACACAGAACAGAAAATTAGGTCTTGGGGAATATAATAACATATATAAATATAGTAATTACTGACTTTATAGTCACCACCATAACATTCCTGGATCTTCAGTATTGTTCATCTGTTGATTGACAGGGAACACAGGCCAAACAATCATAGTTTATGAAACAAAAAAATAATAGTTTAACTGTATTGAATGCTTACCATGTGCCAATCTCTGTGTTATAATTTTTAGATACATTATCTCATTTAATACTAAAATTAACCCTATAATTTGAGTTTTATTATATCCCTGTTTGCAGATAAAGATATTGAGACTTAAAATATCCAAGTTACATAGCCAGTCCAGCCACCATTTTGTTACAAATTTACTCTGATTTTTTAAATATCTATTCGGGTACATTTTCTTTCTCAGTGGTTAAGATAAATACCCAACTTGAATCAAAATCAGTTTATCATATATAAAGGGATATTATAGACATTATGACATATAAACTAGAGAAAAAATATTTTGAGGTGGGTGTCATTTTTACTTATACTACAAATGAGAATACTGAGGTTCTTTTTTTGTTTGTTTTTGTTTTTAAGGTAAGTGATTGAACCAAAGTCACTTTTCTAGTATATAAATTAGTCTGGATTTGAACCTAGTAATTGTTGCTTTATCATTTTTCCACTATCTATCTTTTGAGAATTTAAGGGACAGATTTATCTTAAATTACAATTAAATAAAAGCTAGCTTTATAGATTTTTATTCTCACAAAAATGAGCCTTACAATTGACAAGACATAGTAGAAGATACACAAAAGATAATGAGAAAGGAATCTAAACATAAAACAAAACAAAACAAAACTCATCAAACCATAAGTGAAGAGAGGAAAAGAACAGAACAGAGACAAACTTCAAAAGCAGCCAGAAAATAATCAACAAAATAGCAAGTATATGCCTATCAATAATTAATTTAAATATAAATGAACTAAAAGCTCCAATCAAATGACATAGAGTGGCCAAATGGATTAAAAAAGACCCATTTATATCTTGCCTACAAGAGACTCAATTCACTTAATCTAAGGACACAGACTGAAAGTGAAAAGATGGACAAAGGTATATTATACAATGAAAACAAAAAGCTGAGATAGCTATACTTTTTTCAGACAAAATAGACTTTAACACAAAGACTTTAATAAAAAGCAAAGAAGGGCATTACATAATGATAAAAAGGTCAATCTAATATGAGGATATGACATTTGTAAATATTTACACACCTAACATAAAAGCACTTAAATATTTAAAGCAAATATTAACAAAACTAAAGGGAAAAACTGACAGCAATACAATAACAGCAGGAAAATTTCATGCCCCACTTATACCAGTGGATAGTTCATATTAGATAGAAAATCAATGGCCTTAAATGACACATTTGATCAGATGGGCTTAATAAATATATACAGAACATGTGTTTATCCCATTCAAAAAGAGCAAAATACACATTCTTAAGTACACATGGAACATTTGTCAGTGTAGATAGACCACATTAGGTCACAAAACAAGTCTCAATAAATATAAGAAGATTTAAATGATAACACACATCTTTTCTAACCACAGTGGTATAAAACTAGAAATCAGTTACAAGATAAAGACTGGAAAAGTAAAAAATACATGCAAATTAAACAATATGCTACAGAACAACCAATGGGTCAGCAAAGAAATCAAAAGGGAAAATTAATTTTTAAAAAACCTTGAGTATTTTTGAAATGGAAGTATAAAATTACAAATTCTATGGGATGCAGCAAAAGCAGTGCTAAGAGGGAAGTTTGTAGCAGCACAGGACTACCTCAAGAAATAAGACACATCTCAAAAATCTAACTTTATACCTAAGAGACCTAGAAGAAGAACAAAGCCAAAAGTTACTAGAAGGAAGAAAATAAAAATCAGAGCAGAAATAAATGAAGTAGATTCAAAAAAATAATAGAAAAGGTTGTTGAAACAAAAGCTGGTTCTTTGAAAAGATAAACAAATCTTTTTAAGAAATGTATAAATTCCTAGAAATGTACATACTACCAAGACTGAATCAGGAAGAAATAGAAAATCTGAATCAACTAATTACCAGTAAGGAAATTGAATCGGTAATCAAAAAGCTCCCAACAAAAAAAGCCCATGACCAGAAGGATTAAAAGGTGAGTTTTTACCAAGTATTCAGATAATATTTAATAAATATCCTTCTCAAATTCTTCCAAAAAATTTAAGAGCAGGGAACTCTTTCAAACTCATTTTATGAAGCCAGCATTACCAATTCCAAAACCAGACAAGGATATCACACATATCCCCCCCAACACATACACAAATTATAGGCCAATCTCCTTAGATGCAAAAATCCTCAGCAAAATATTAGCAAACTGAATTCAACAATACATTAAAAGGATCATACACTGTGATAAATGGATTTTCTTCAATGATGCAAGGATGGTTCAACATCTATGAATCAATCAATGTGATACATCACGTCAACAAAATGAGGGATAAAAATCATATGATCTCAATAGATATGTAAAAAACATTTAACAAAATTCAACATCCATTCATGATAAAAACTCTTAACAAAGTGGATGCAGAAGAAACCTACCTCAATATAATAAAAGCCATCTATGAAAAACTCACACCCAACATCATTCTCAAAGGTGAAAAGCTTAAAATTTTTCCTCTAAGATCAGGAAAAAGACAAGGATATCCACACTTGCCACTTTATTTAACATAATATTTGAAGTCCAAGCTATAGCAATTAAGCAAGAAAAATAAATTAAAAGCATCCAAAATGGAAAGGAAGAAATAAAACTGTCACTATTTGAGGATGATATGGTATTATATATAGAAAACCCTAAAGACTCCACCAAAAAAAAAAAAAAAAAAAACAGAGGTAATAAATGAATTTACTAAAGTAGCAAGATACAAAACCAATATACAGAAATCTGTTATGCTTCTATGCAATAATACCAAACTTTCAGAAAGAGAAAATAAGAAAACAATCCCACTTATAATTGCATCAAAAATAATAAAATACCTAGAAATAAATTTAGCTAAGGAGAGGAAACAGCTACACATTGATGAAAGAAATTGAAGATGCAAGTAAATGGATAGATATCCATGCTAGTGGATTGGAAGAATTATTATTGTCAAAATGTTTATACTACCCAAAGCAATCTATAGATTCAATGTGATCCCTATCAAAATACCAACAGTATTTTTCACAGAAATAGAATAATCCTAAAATTTTTATGAAATCATAAAAGGCCACAAATAGCCAAAACACTCTTGAGAAAGATGAACAAAACTGGGAGTATCACTCTCTGTGATTTCAAATTATCCTACATAGCTATAGTAATCAAAACAGTATGTTATGAGCATAAAGCAGACACATTGTTCAGTGGAACAAAATAGAAACCCTAGAAAGAAACCCACACATATATGGTCAACTAATTCCAACAAAAGAAACAAGAATATACAGTGGGAAAAGTACAGTTGCTTCAATAAGTGGCACTGGGAAAGCCACATGTAAGAGAATGAAACTAGACCACTATCTTACACAATACACAAAATTTTACTCAAAATGGATGAAAGATTTAAATGTAAAACTTGAAACTGTAAAACTCCTAGAAGAAACACATAGCCAATAATCTTGACATTAGTCTTGGCACCCTTATTTTTTGATCTGACTCCAAAAGCAAAGAAAACAAAAGCTAAAATAAACAAGTGGGACAACATCAAAATAAAAAGCTTCTGCAGAGCAAAGTATACCATCAACAAAATGAAAAGGCAACCTAATGAATGGGAGAAAATATATGTAAATCACAAATCTAAAAAGGAGTTAATATCCAAACTCTAAAAAGAACCCCTACAAGTCAATGAGAAAAAAAAAAATCTAATTAAGAAATGGGCAGAGCATCTGAATAGACACTCTTGCAAAGAAGACATACAGATGGCCAAGAGGCACACAAAGATGTTTAACATCACTAATTATTGAGAAATGCAAATTAAAACTACAATGATATATCACCTTACACCTGCTAGAATGGCTATTATCAAAACTATAAGAAACTAAGAGTTGATGAGGATGTGGGGAAAAGGAAATAGTCACACACTGTTGATGGGAATGTAAACTGGTGCAGCCACTGTGGAAGACATTATGGAGGTTCCTCAAAAAATTAAAAATAGAGCTACCAAATAATCTAGCTATTCATCTGGATATATATCCAAATAAAACAAAATCATTAAGGTTCTGTTTGAAGATAGTGACTTAAGAAGACCTTGAACTCACCTCCTCCATGAAATGCACTAAATTGTACCTATTTATAGAGCAATTCTCCTGAAAAATAATGGAGGGCCAACTGAACAGCTTCTAGATGACAAAAGATAGGATAACAAAAGAAAACAGCAAGAAAGATGAAGACACAGTAATGAATCCCCACCACCACTGCTGCAAACTGCAGTGGAGAAGAATAGTACTAAGTGATGTGCAACAAATTTATTTGTCTTTGGGCACAGAAAAAAAGCCACAGTTTAAAAGTTTATACAAGATTTATAAAAGATTTATTTTATAAAATATTCAGCCCTAGAATTCTGCCAAGTGGTGGAAGAGCTGCTGGAACTCTCTCTGGGTCAGGGACCAAGAAATGACATGGTTTATGCTCCCTCTCTACCTTAAAAGTGAAGACTGGAGCAGGGTCCAGACACCATTGCTTATTTGCTACTTTAGTGAGTCCTGGGTCCTTAGCCCACACCAGCCCTGAACAGTCTGGGGCACAGAAAATAGGCCATGGTTTAAAAGACCACCTAGAATATTAAAAGTCCAGCCCTAGAACTCTGCCAATGTCAAGGTTGCTGGTGGGACTTTCTCAAGATGGAGAGCCAGGTGGACATGGACAACACTACCCCCTCCCTCTTGAAGGCCCAGATCAGTGCAGGATTCAAATGCTCTAACAAGCCTGCTACCTCAGTGAGCCCCAGGCCTCTAACCTATACCAGCCTAGCTGTCCCACCAAAGCAACCACAACTCAATTCACACTGGGACACCCCTGGTTAGAGCTCATTACAGCTCTATCATTTGCACCAAGGTGACACAGGTAATAAGCATCCAGGAACACTCCAGGCCCATTCCACTTCAGTTTCAGATGGCTTACTAGGGCATACCTGGCACAAAGCTCTCTGGGACCTGGTAGTTGCTGTCTGCTTCAGGTAAAGCAGACTTACCAGTGTTCACCCTCTGTGGAATGACCTTGGAAACCTCAGCTTGCATCCACTTTAGCTTCAACTGTCCTGCCAGGACACACATTATTTGGAGAACCCAGGGACCACACCAAACTACATCCACTCTAGCTGTACTGCCAGGGTACCTACTTCATGGACCTTAGGACTTCCCAGCCTGTACCCTGCCACATCTCTAGTCACCCTGCCAGGGCGCCCTCTGTGGGAGAGCCCAAGAACACACTGGCTTACACCCATTTCAGCTTCAGCTATCATGCTGAAATGCCCTCTGCATGTAGAGCCTTGGCACACTCCAGCTTGTACCCACTTCAGCTTTAGCTAGCCTGCTATGGTGCCCACTGCATGGAAAGTCCCAGGACCCCCAGCCTATGCCAGCTACAGCTCCAGCTAGCCAGTGAGAGTCACCAAGTACACACAATCTACATAGTACATGACCACACATAAAAGTATGCTTTTAAGCTTAGGAGAAGTAGCTATTCTGCCTAATCCATAGAAACAAGCACAGAAAGTTAAACAAAATGGAAGACAGAGGAATATGCTCCAAAAGAAGAAAAAGAGAAAACCTCAAAAAAAATAACTAAATCAATCTGAGATAAGCAATATACCTGATAAAGAGTTTAAAGTAATTGTAAAGATGCTCACTGGATTGGAGAGAATGGAAGAACTCAGTGAGACCTTTAATAAAAAGATAGAAAATATAAAAAATAATCCGTCAGAGTTAAAGAGTACAATAACTGAAATAAAAATACACCAGAGAAAATCAGCAGTAGACTAGCAGATGCAGAAGAGTGTGTTGATGATCTGGAAGACTGGGTAATGGAAAGCACCCAAGCTGAACAGTAAGAATGGAAATAAATTTAAGGAAAAAAAAAAGAGGATAGGTTAAGGAATCTCTTGGACAACATCAAGCAAACAAATATTCACATTATAGGGGTTCCAGAAAAAGGAGAGAGATATAAAACTTATTTGAAGAAATAATAGTTAAAAAATTCTGATTTAGGAAAGGAAATAGACAGCTAGGTACAAGAAGCACAAAGAATTCCAAATAAGATGAACTCAGGGAGGTCCACATCACAACCACACAATAATCAAAAATGTCAAAGGCTAAAGATAAAAATAATTTTAAAAGGAGCAAGAGAGAAGCAAAAAGTTACTTACGAGGAAACCCTATGAGGCTAGCAGATGATTTTTCAGTAGAAACTTTGCAGGCCAGAAGAGAGTGGCATGATATATTCAAAGTGTTGAAAGAAAAAAAAAAACAAACAAACCCTACAACCAAGAATATTCTACCTGGCACAGTTATCATTCAGATTGGAGGAGACAGAGTTTACCAAACAAGCAAAAGCAAAAGGAATTTATCACCATTAAACCAGCCATGTAAGAAATGTTAAAGGGACTACTTTAAGTGAAAAAGAAAAGGCCATAATTGAGACAAAAATATAAATAAAAGGGAATAAAATATGACTGTGTATATAAAAAAACATGGAGGAGGGAGTAAAAAGAAGTTTTTTTCAGAATATATTTGAACTAAAATGACCACCAACTTAATATAGACTGCTATATACTTAGGATGTTACATATGAACCTCATGGTAACCACAAACCCAAAACCTGTAATAAATACACAAAAAATAAAGAAAAAAAGCCAAATATAACACTACAGAAACTTATCAATCACAAAGAAAAAGAACAAGAGAAAAAAGAAAAAGAGAACTACAAAAACAACCAGAAAACAATGAACAAATGACAATAAATACATACCTATCAACAATTACTTTAAAAATAAATGGCTTAAATGTTCCAATAAAAAGACACAAGATGGGAGAATGGGGGGAAAAAAGACTATATGCTGCTTACAAAAGACTCACCAAAGACCTAAAAACACATACAGAAGGGATGGAAAACTGCCATGCAAATGGAAGTGAAAGGGTAGCAATACTTAGACAAAAGTAGGCATTAAAACAGAGAGCATAATAAAAGACAATGAAGGGCACTGCATTATGATAAATGGATCAATCCTTTAAGAGAATGTAACAGTTGTAATAACTATGCACCCAACATGAGAACTAAATACGTAAAGCAAATATTAATGGACATAAAGAACAAAATTGGCGATAGTATGGTAGGGAACATAAACATTCCACTTACATCAATGGATAGATTGTCTAGACAGAAAATCAGTAAGAAAACTGTCTTTGAATGACAAATTGGGCCAGATGAACATAGCAGATATATACAGAACATTCCATCCAAAAATAACAGAATACATATTCTTTTCAAGTTCACATGGAACATTCTCCAGGATAGATCACATGTTAGGCCACAAAACAAGTATCTATAAACTTAAGAAAATTAAAATCATATCATGCATCTTTTCTGACTACCATGGTATGAAGCTAGAAATCAAACATGATTAAAAAAAAAAAAACTGGAACACAAACAAGTGGAGGCTAAACAACATGCTACTAACCAACTAATGGGTCAATGAAAAAAAAAGAAGAAAAAAATATGAAGACAATTAAAATGAAAACACAGTAGTCCAAAGTCTTTGGGATTCAGCAAAAGCAGTTCTATGTATATAGCAATACAGGTCTACTTCAAGAAACAAGAAAAACTCAATCTAACCTTATAAGCAAAGGAACTAGAAAAATAACAACAAAAAAAGCCCAAGGTGATTAGAAGGCAGAAAATGATAAATATAAGAACAAAATTAAGTAGAGACTAAAAAATAGAAAAAAAATCAATAAAATCAGGACCTGGTTCTTTGGAAAGATGAACAAAATTGACAAACCTTTAACCAACTCATCAAGAAAGAATAAGAATCCAAATAAATAAAATCAGAAATGAAAGAGGAGAGGTAACAATTGACACCACATAAATACAAAGGACAACTAGAGTATTATAAAAAATTGTATGCCAACAAATTGGACAACCTAGAAGAAATGGTAAATTCCTAGAAATATACAACCTTTCCAAACTGAATCAGGAAGAAATAGAAAAGTTGAACAAATTACTAGTAACAAAATTGAATCAGTAATTTAAAATCTAACAAAAAATAAAAGTCCAGGACCAGGTGGATTCACAGGTGAATTCTACCAAACATTTAAAGAATTAATACCTATTCTCAAACTATTCTAAAAAATAAAAAAAGGAAGAAAATCTTCCAAATTCATTTTATGAGTCCAGCATTATCCTGATACCAAAACAAAGATCACAAAGAGGACACAATGAAAAAAGAAAACTATAGTCAATATTCCTAATGAACACAGATGGCAAAAATCCTCAACAAAATATTAGCAAAATAAATCCAATAACACATTAAAGATCATTAACCAGAATTAAGTGGTATTTATACTAGGGATGCAAGGATGGTTCAATATTAGCCAATCAATTGATGTGATACATCACATCAACAAGAAAAAAGAAAAAGACCATATGAGCATCTCAATAGATGAAGAAAAAGCATTTGCAAAGTACAACATATATTCATTACAAAAACTCTCAACAAAGTAGATTTAGAGGGAAAGTATCGCAATATAATAAAGGCCCTATATAAAAATTCCACAGCTAATATATTCAATGGCCTAAAACAGAGAGCTTTTCCTCTAAGATCAGAAATAAGATTAAAGATGTCCACTCTCACCATTTTTATTTAACATAGTACTAGAAGTCTTACCCACAGAAATAAGAAAAAGAAATAAAGGACATTCATATTGGAAAGAAAAAAGTTAAACTGTCACTATTTGCAGATGACATAACTCAATACATAGAAAACCCTAAAGACTCTACCATAAAACTATTAGAATAAATGCATTCAATAAAGTTTCAGGATACAAACATAATGCTCAGAAATCAGTAGGGTTTCTATACATTAATAACAAAGTAGCACAAAGAAAAATTAAGAAAACTCCAATTACAATTGTACCAAAAAAATAAAATACCTAGAAATAAACTTAATGAGGTAAAAGACTTATATTCTGAAAACTACAAAATACTGATAAAAGAAATTAAAGATGACACAAATGAAAAGTGATACCATACTCACAGATTGAAAGAATGTTGTTAAAATGTCCATATTGCCCACAGTAATCTATAGATGCAATGCAATCCTTATCAAAATTCCAACATCATTTTTCACTGAGCTAGAACAAATGATACTAAAATTTATATGGAACCACCAAAGATTCCAGGGAGTCAATGCAATCTTGGGAAAGAAGAACAAAGCTAGAGGCATCAAAATTCCAGATTTGAAGATATACTACAAAGCTTTCATAATCAAAATAGTATGGTACTGACACAAAAAAAGACATATAGATTAATAAAAGAGAATAAAGAGCCCAGAAATAAGCCCACACTTAAATGGTCAATTAAGCTATGACAAAGGAGGCAATAATATACAATGGGAAAAAGTCTCTTCAACAAATGGTATCCGGAAAATTGGACAGCCACATGCCAAAAATGAAGCAACCACTTTCTTACACCATACCCAAAAATAAACTCAAAATGAATTAAACACTTAAATGTGAAACCTGAAAACATAAATCTTCTAGAAGAGATCACAGGTAGTAATCTCAATGATATCAGGCACTGTAACATTTTTCTAGATATGTCTCTTAAGGCAAGGGAAACAAGAGAAAAGTTAAACTTTTGGAACTACACCAAAATAAAAAGTGTTTTAACAGTGAAGGAAAGCATCAAAAAAATTAATAAATAAATCACAACGAACCACAAAAGCAAACTACTGAATAGGATAGGATATTTGCAAATGATATATCCAATAAGAAGTTAATAAAATATAGAAGGAAATTGTACAACACCAAAAAAAAAATCTGATTAAAAAGTGGGCAGAATACCTAAACAGACATTTTTCCAAAGAAGATATACAGATGGCCAACAGACACATGAAAAGATGCTCAACCTCTCAATAATCAATGAAATGCAAATAAATACCACATGAGGTATCACCTTATACCTGTCAGAATGACTAAAGTAAAAAAGACAAGAAATAACAAGTGTTGGCAAGAATGTGGAGAAAAAGTAACCTTCATGCACTGTTGGTGGGAATGTAAATAAGTAAAGCCAATGTGGAAAATATTATGGAAGTTCCTCAAGAAGCTAAAAAAATACATTCCATACGATTTAATAATTCCACTGCTGGGTATTTACCCAAAGAAAACAAAACGGTAATTGTAAAAAATATATGCACTCTTATGTCTATCACAGCATTATTTCTAGTAGCTAAGGTATGGAAGCAACCTAAGTGTCCACTGGTAGATAAATGGATAAACTATATGTACACAATGGAATATTGTGCAGCCATTAAAAAAGATGAGATCTTGTCATTTGTGACAATATAGATGGACCTAAAGGATATTATGCTAAGTGAAATAAGTCAGATTGAGAAAGACAAATAGCATATGATTTCATTAATATCTGGAATCTAAAAAAACAAATGAATAAACAAAAAGCAAAGTCAGACCTTAAACACAGAGAATAAACTGATATTTGCCAGAGAGAAGGGGGTTAAGGAAATAGGCAAAATGGGTAAAGGGGAGTGGGAGACTTCCAGTTATTGAATGAATAAAAAATAGGATAAATGGCACAGCATAGGGAATATAGTCAATGATATTGTAATAGTATTGTATAGTGACATATAGTAGCTACACTTGTGGTGAGCTTGGTAAAATATATAGAGATGTTGAATCACTATGTTGTACACCTGAAACTAATGTAACATTGTGTGTCAACTATATTCAAATTAAAAAAAAACAACAAAACACTAATTCAAAAAGATACATACTCCCGTATGTTTACTGAAGCATTATTTACAATAACCAAGATATAGAAACAACTTAAGTGCCTATCTTTGGATGAATGAACCAAGGAGATGTGGTATATATACACAATGGAGTACTACTCAGCCATAAAAAAGAATAAAATCTTGCCACTTGTGACAACATGGGTGAACTTTAATGGTATTATCTTAAGTAAAATAAATAAAACAGAGAAAGGCAAATACCGTATGATTTTACTTACGGAATCTAAAAGTCAAAACAAAGCTCATGGATACTGAGAACAGATTCATGGTTATCATAAGGGAAGAGGATTGGGGCAGGTAAAATGGGTGAAGGGGTTCAGTTGTAAGCTGAAAAATGGTAACCAGACCTATTGTGGTGATTACTCTGTAGTGTATACAAAACTCACATTTTTATGTTGTATACCTGAAACTAACATAATGTTGTATACAAATTTTACCTTAATAAAAAGTTTCTTTTTTTACTATGTTATGTTAATCACCATACATTGCATCATTAGTTTTTGTTGTAGTGTCCATGATTCATTGTTTGCGCATAACACCCAGTGCTTCATTCAGTACATGCCCTCTTTAATACCCATCACCAGGCTAACCCATCCCCCCACCCCCTCCCCTCTAGAACCCTCAGTTTGTTTCTCAGAGTCGATAGTCTCTCATGGTTCGTCTCCCCCTTCCATTTCCCCCCCTTCATTTTTCCCTTCCTGCTATCTTCTTTTTTTTTTTTAACATATAATGTATTATTTGTTTCAGAGGTACAGATCTGTGATTCAACAATCTTACACAATTCACAGTGCTCACCATAGCACATACCCTCCCTAATGTCTATCACCCAGCCACTCCGTCCCTCCCACCCCCACCACTCTAGCAGCCCTCAGTTTGTTTCCTGAGATTAAGAAGTCCTCATATCAATGAGGTCATATGATACATGTCTTTCTCTGACTGACTTATTTCGCTCAGCATAATACCTCCAGTTCCATCCACATCATTGCAAATGGCAAGTTTTCATTCCTTTTGATGGCTGCATAATATTCCAGTGTGTGTGTGTGTGTGTGTGTGTGTGTGTGTGTGTGTGTATATCCATTCATCTATTGATAGACATCTTGGCTCTTTCCACAGTTTGGCTATTGTGGACATTGCTGCTATAAACATTGGGGTGCACATACCCCATTGGATCACTGCATTTGTATCTTTGGGGTAAATACCAGTAGTGCAATTGCTGGGTCGTATGGTAGCTCTATTTTCAACTTTTTGAGGAACCTCCATACTGTTTTCCAGAGTGGCTACACCAGCTTGCATTCCCACCAACAGTGTAGGAGGGGTCCCCCTTTTTTTTTTTTAATAAAAAGTTTCTTTAAAAAACATTTACTGTCTATATATTACATACAGGGTGCTCTCTTGGTGTCCAAAAATATAATGCTATGTAGGAAACATATTACAAACCATAATAAATATACTTCTATACAAGTAAAAAACTGCATTTTAAATATGCATTAGTATATGTACAAATTTGCTTTGTCACCTGGGCCGAGTTTGGCCACAGAGAATAATGCCAATATCAGTTTGAAACAGTAACATTGGCCTCGAGAGAACTAGGTTTTAATAAGTAAACTAATGCAGGGGTGCCTGGGTGGTTCAGTGGGTTAAATGTCTGTTTTCAGCTCAGGTCATGATCCTGAGGTCCTGGGATTGAGGCCCACGTCGGTCTCCCTACTCAGTGGGGAGTCTGCTTCTCCCTCTGACCCTCCCCACTGCTCGTTCTCTCTCTCTTTCTCAAATAAATAAATAAAACCTTAAAAAAATAAGTAAGCTAATGCAATGCAATATGCATATGACCTTACAAAATTAAGGTGGTAGTATGGGAAAGAGTGCTATGCCATATAAATAAAATTTATGTATCATAGTCACTGAATTTTTGAAAAATATACAGGCAGCTATGACTAATTATTTTTTTTTAATTTACCTATTAAGCTATCCTCTCTGTCTGATTAAGGGTCCATTAAGTAAAAATGAATCTTCCTGAGGTCTGTGGGTTTCTATCCTCTTCTTCATTAAACTCCACTTGGCAAGGCAAAGAGGAAGATGGGAGTCCTGAGAGTAGAAAGAAGTTGTTCTGTCTGAGGATGCATTTGCACCCATCTTGTGATTGAATCCAGTTAATGTTAAAGTTATTTCCATGTTTCTCAAAGGAATTTCAGTAAATCCAAACAAAATTCTGGCCAATGCCTGAATTTTGGCAGCCAAATATTATAAAATATTGGAAGTCTTCAACCAGTTGAAGGGATTCATTCCCTGTATGCTAAAACACTTTATACTAATAATTACAAAGTGGTAAAATGTAGGAAAAATTTTTCTATTAGAATGTAATGTCAAGATATGTAATGCACATGAACAATGAATAAGAATATTAACTAAGATCTGCCCTAAGAAAATGGTTGTCCATAACAAATGCATATTTCAATTACACAGTGGAGGGAAAGAAACTTGGAGTTCTCCAGATAAGCTCTATAAGAATCAATTCAATTATATTATTTCATAGAGAAAATGGGCACTGAACAATCTCATTTGCAAAACCCCAGATGGTACTATAAACTCAAATTACCACTGACTGCATTCACAGGTTAACATTTATCTCAGAACCATCAAGTAGTCAATCAAAGAGATGTCTGGCAATCATCCAAGAGAGTTAAGCAGCAGCTTTGTTAAAATTTTAAGACATTACAAATAGGAATAGGCTAGTGTGTAGTGTACTATAAAGGGTGATTAAATATTTGCAGCATGTGTATGCATAACTATATACATATCAGTTGGTGCTTAGAGTATTTGATCATTTAGTTTTTTTTTAAGATTTATCTATTTGAGAGAGAGAGAGCAACCAAGGGGAGGAGCAGAGGGAGAGGGAGAACCTCAAACAGACTTCACCCTGAGCTAGGATCCTGACCCCAAAATCATGACCTGAGCCAAAATCAAGAGCTGGATGCCTGCCTGAGTAACCCAGGCACCCCTATTTGATCATTTCTAACACAATCTCACCTCAGTATTGCAAAATCATTTCAGTAATAGTCACAAAAGTAAACAAATTATAATTATGGCAAGAAAAAAAATGCAGATGCTGACAAGCTCATGAAAACCCAAAATAGGAGACCCTCCAGTTTCCTCTGTTGCATCTGAGAGCATTTAACATTTAAGAATTTAGGCAGTCATTTTGCCACAGCCTTCCTAGGTGTAGGACTCATAATTCAAGGCAACAATTGCATATTCTAACTCACTTTGACCCATGTGGAAATTAGTTATTTTGAAGACCCGGCTGAAAAACAAGTAATGCAGTTTAAAAAGATATTGCTAAAATTTTGCTTCTTTTTTTGAGATGCTTAATTGATCTAGAAACCTCTCCTACAGCATCCTTTAATATCTCTGCTCAACGGCAGTACCAGGACAAATTGTGCTGTGACATTAAACATAAACCACACCACCACACCAGCTCACTCACTAATGCTATATACCTGTTTGCTAATCCCTCAACTGATTTATATTTACTAAGACTTAGCTGTTAGAAACATCACTATCTTTTTTAAAAGAGCCATTCACCTATGAAAAAACCACCATAAATTCCTGATGACATGATGTGGAGCATTTTTTCATACGCTTATTTACCATTTGTATGTCTTCTTTGCTATCCTATCTGTTAAGGTCTTTTGATCTGTATTTTAATAGGGTTGTTTTCTTATTTTTGAATTACAAGGATTCTTTGTATATTTTGGATAACAATCCTTTATCAGATGTGTCTTTTGCAAATATTTTCTCTGTGGCAAATGGTCTGTGGCTTGTCTTCTTTTTTTTTTTTTTTAAGATTTTATTTATTTATTCGACAGAGAGAAACACAGCGAGAGAGGGAACACAAGAAGGGGGAGAGGGAGAAGCAGGCTTCCCACCCAACAGGGAGCCTGATGAGGGACTTGATCCCAGGACCTTGGGATCATGACCTGAGCCAAAGGCAGATGCTTAACGACTGAGCCACCCAGGTGCCCCTGTGGCTTGTCTTCTATCAGTATTGTCTTTCACAGAACAGAAGTTTTAATTTTAATAAAGTTAGGTCTGGATTATCAATTATTTTTTTCATGGATTGTATCTTTGGTATTATATCTAAAAAGGCATTATCATATCCAACATCATCTAGTTTTCTCCTATATTATCTTCTAAGATTTTTATAGTTTTGCATTTCACATTTAAGTCTATAATGCATTTTAATTTTTGTGAAGGATGTAAGGTCTCTTGATTTTTTTTTTTCCATGCAGATGTTCAGTTGTTCTAGCACCATTGGTTAAAGAGACTATCTTTGCTCCCCTTTATTACCTTTGCTCTTTTGTCAAAGATCAGTTGACTATATTTATGAAGGTCTATTTCTGGGCTCTCTATTCCGTTTCATTGATCTATTTGTCTATTCTTTCACCAATACCACTGTAGCTTCATACTAACTCTTGAAGTCAAGTAGCATAAATCTTCCAACCTTGTTTTTCTCTGTCAGTATTTTGTTGGCATAATATTATAGGTCTTTTGTTTCTTTATATAAACCTTAGAATTAGTTTTTCAAGGGGTGCCTGGGTGACTCAGTTGGTTAAGTGTCTGCCTTTGTCTCAGATCATGATCCCAGGGTCCTGGGATTGAGCCCTACATTGGGTTCTCAGCTCTTCTGAAAGCCTGCTTCTCCCTCTCCCTCTGCCTACCACTCTGCTTACTTGTGCTCTCTCTGTGTCAAATAAATAAATAAAATCCTTTTTTTTAAAGAATTAGTTTGTCAACATCTATAAAATTAGTTTTTTTTTAAATATTCTTCTACATGAAATACAAACAACAGCTCTTTGTTTTCATGGAAAAGTCAGCAAATTCGGAAAACTTTTCTATTAAGGAAAACTGCCTGACTAATCTTGAAGTCTTATAATTACTAAAACTATTTTATCTGAAAATCACCAGCAAACATCTATGTGGTAAAAATATTCCATTGTCACTCCTCATGTCATTACCAATTATTATTTTTATAACTGCATTTTGTTTTATATGTTATGGTTCTGTATAATTATCTAAATCTGAGTCTAAATCCAGATTTTTGGATATACATTTTCCATTCAGTGTGTGTGTATGTGTATATATACATAGAGCGATAAACACACACACTTTTAATTTATCTAAATTCTTCCTAATTGGTATTAATTTTATGATCTTTTTGTTTTCAAATCAACTACACTTTTAATATCTTCTGGTAGAAGAATCTGGCAATGAATGCATTTAATTTGTTCTGGTATTGTTTGCTGCTTATCATTTCAGTCATTTTTTTCCTACCAGAACTCATTTTTCTCAATTGTATGTTTTTTTTTTTAAGACACTAATAAGGTTTCTAAACATTGATTATTTACTTTAAACTTTAAAAAGTACTGGGTTAAGTATAACATGACACAGAATTTTAAATGTAACTGAAAAACATCATACATGTTTGTCTTTAGATTTGGGCCCTTAATTTTACATGTTGTGTGAGCCATGAGGAGTTCATAATAGTCTTAACTAATCTCTCAAAGCACAATAAACAGGGTAGGTTTATTAACTGTGAGAGATAAAGAAAGTAACATATTTCCAATAATCTAAGTGACGTATCTTTATATTTTACCTACTTATTTTCACATGTGAATTTATCATAATTAACATATTTCATAGGTGTCTGAGAACAGCTCCTCCTGGGTGTAGAAATGCAGCTCTGCCATTTTTTTTATCTGCATTACTTTTCATGATCACTAGCACTTTCAATTTTTCATTTTTGCATAGTAATTATCATATGCCATGTGCCCCTTCTGCAAGCACTAATTGAGTCAAAACTAGATAAACAAGAGTCAAATTCATTTTAACCAGGTACATATTTATTAAATCATGACACAATCACTGGAATTAAAATCATGAATCCAGGAGCTACTGATAACCCTTTTTCATTATAGGACTCACTCTTCCCTCAGAACACCTTGAGTTTTCCTACTGACGTAGGATTTTCTGACATATATAAGAGGAATGATGCCTTTGGTAAAAATGAATGTTAAACTTTGTAGCATTCAATATCTTATTTCTATTTAGATAAAAATATAAACCAGTAAGGGGTACCTAGGTGGCTCAGTCAGTTAAGCATCTGACTCTTAATTTTGGCTCAGGTCATGATCTCAGGGACATGAGATTGAGCCCCGTGTCGGGTTCCATGTTCAGTGCCAGGTCTGCTTGGGATTCTTTCTCTCCTTCTGCCCCTCCTCTCTCTCTCTTGCTCACTCTCTCTCAATAAATAAATAAATAAAATCTTTAAAAATATATATATAAACCAATGATCTAATATTTTCTCCTGTACTTCAGTGCACTTTCTTTTCATGTTCTCCAAAGCATGTTTACCCAATTTAACTTGAACTCCTTTGAAATTTATATCTCAGCACTCTAAATACACACATACCTACACGTTTTCCCTTTTCAGTTTTTTCTCTTGCACACATACACAGTGATACACAATTTCTCTTTCACTCAAGTACAAACACACACAACCTCAAATGCACATTTGAGACATATCCACTATCTCTTAAACAGCCTCATTAACTCCTTTTGTAACTCTGGTTGTTCCCTCTTCCTAAATGCTGATTCCTTATCTACTTATTAACATCTTTCCTAATTTTCCAGCCCTACCTCTTGCCCTACCTTCTCTAAAATTGTCTTCTACATTCCCATGTAAAAATAAGGATCTCCTTCCCCATATTTCCATACATGTTGAGACCTCTTATGGAGGGCCTATTTGAGAAATAATATGCTAGTATGAGGCATTTATTTGGTAATGCATATTTGCTGAGTTTATTGTCAGAAAGTTTTATTGCCAGAAAACTTACAGGACATTGTCAAAGAAATTTATAGAAAAAGTATGAGGGTAATCATGGTATAGGTATGAGAATAGGGACCAAAGGATGGGATAACATAAGAGAGAAATTGGCACATCAATTGGGAAAAGGTCTTTTGAATAAATGTTGTTGGGTCAATTGGCTGTCCATATGAAAACAAAACAAGATAATCTTTACCCTTATATCTCACTGTATATGAAATCATTTCCAGGTGATTTATTGACCTAAATGTGGAAAAAAAAAATGACACAATAACAGATCTACCAAAAACCAAGAGAGTATCATCATTGCTTTTGCATGGAAAAAAAGTTTACTAAACTGGCTCACAAAAACACTTAAGCAGAAAATGAAAGGATTAAAATTTTGACTGAATAAAAAATTAGAACTTCTGTTTATCAAAGGACACTACTAAGAAGGCAAGACATGGGGATGGGAGTTAATATGATAATAACTCATAGCTAGACTGCATAAAAAATTCCCATAAATCAGTAAAAAGATAACTAAGTAGAAAAAAATTAAAAGAAATAAAATTATATTGAGCCTTCAGAGAAATGCAAATGTAAACCTCAATGAGATACCACTACATACTTAACCAAATGGGTTAAAAAAAACACACAATACAAAATTTTGGAATGGTTGTGAAACAATCTCAGCTCTCATGAATTTGTGGAAATTAGTACAGCTACTTTGAGTAGTTACCTTGGACAGTTCAGTTCATACTAAATCGGAACCCTCATATGTCCTCTATCCTGGCAATTCCACTCTTAACACATATCAGGCATGTCTATATTTGTTCACCAAAGCATATGTAGAAGAAAGTATACAATAGTACTATTCATTAAAACAACCCAAATACTTATCCAGAATTAAATAGAAAAATAAATTTTGTCGTATTCATGCAATCCCTTGCTTTGCATGGTAATGAAAGATCATAACAGGATCATGAAAACAGCACTGTGCAACATGGTCGTAATTATCAATAAGAAATATTAGAATTGTTTCATGATCTTTACAAGCATGTGTTAACCTTTTAAAATCTTACTGTTAAAGTCTGACACAGATCTGACTGGGTTAAACTCCAGATGACTGCAGGGTGGTGTTCCTTTCTGGAAACTCTAGGACAGAATCTGTCTTCTTGCTTTTTTTCCAGCTTCTAGAAACTGCTAATATTCTTGGCTCAAGTCTCATTTCTCTATCTTCAAAGCCAGCAACACTGCATCATTCTGACCATTCTTCCATATTCACATCTCTCTCTGACTATAGCCAGGAAAGATTATCAACTTCTAAGGACTCATGATGAGATTGGGCCCATCTGGCTATCTTTCTTTGACCCTTCCACCTTCCTCTCAGGAAGACCCTGTGATTATATTAGGCCCACCTAGACAATCCAGGATATGCTTTCCATCTCAAGGTCCTTGATTTAATGACCTCTGCAAAGTCCCTTTGCCAGTTAAAGTACATTTTCATTAGTTGCAGAGATTAAGACATTGACCTCTTTGTGGGGGCCATTAATTCTGTCTACCTCAAGAAATAAATGCTCCATTTCAACCATAAGCAAGTTTCCTATTCTTAGGGAAATTAAAAGATGTTAAAGAGACTACCTTTTAAAAATATATTCATCATACTTTTCAGTATGGTCTGTATTATAACTTCATGCATGTCTAGGTTTCTTCTTATTACTGGCTTGCTCTTGTCATTTTCAGAACTTCTAATGACTAAATTTTCTTCCAGAATTCTGACTTTTCTTTCTTTTGCTGCTCTTTTGTCTTTATTGGACAATTTCCTGTCATTTATATATATTTTTCTAATATGTCACATGTGTTTATCACTTTGAGTCAAGAAGGCAACACAACTGTGCACTTTGCTATCTGTGCATGAACCAAATAACAGCTGCACAGTGACCAATCACTGACAGACTTTGAAAGAAAGACATGAATGATCAGTGACCATGATGTACAACTGTTATTTGTATAACAACTTGTGGACTGAAAAGCCAACAGTGAAGTTTCTATTTTATGCAAATACTCACATTTAATACACCATGGAAACTGAATTTGAATTATATTGTTGGGGACTGTTGTTATTTAACTAAACTGTGGTAACAAATCTGTGCATATCAGAACCATGCAAGACAGAATAGCCTGAAATATATAGCTATGACAATAAACAAATATTACATGCAAAAAAATATAGAAGAATCACACAACACAGCATTGAGTGAAAGAAACCAGAAACAGAAGATTATATTCTCTATGATTCTACTCAGATAAAATATAAGAGATGGGACCTCTTTTTGGTGATAGTCATCAGGATAGGTTATCTTAATGGTGAACAGTGGGTTGTAACTTGAAGTTTCATGAAAGAGCTTAATATATATTAATTTGGTGAAGATTACATGGGTATGTCCACTGTGTGAAAATCTGCTGAGCTGTATATTTATAATTAGTACACTTCTCTATGTATTTTTACTCTTCAACAAAGTAGTTCATTTAAAGTTACACAGCTTATGTCAGTAAATGAGAAAGACCATGGGACTTGGAGTGAGGAAAATGGCTTTCTAATCCTAACCTATCAAACTTATGTCTGACTTTGTAAAAACCAGTGGACTTGTCTGGACTTCTGGACCTCAGTGGTAAAAAGTAAATAAGGAAAGAAAGAATTTGGACCAGGTAATCATAATATTCCTCCCAACTCCAAGTTTCAATAATTCTTTGACTAAAGTAAGATGATAGCTAAAAATATATTATCTTCAGACTGGAAGACAGTTTACACATGGTTATGATAAGAAAATATTGTTCACTTTACACAAAAGAAACAATTACCAGGAATATTTAAAAACAGAACTTTCATATTTATACTCTTTGATGTAAACTATAGCTCTCATAATGGGAATGAAAGGTTTAAAGTGTTCTAACTCAAATATTAACAGTAAAACAACTTTGTCCAAATTTGACATCCTACCATCTATTAAATGCTTTCTGTCCCACATATGCTGCAAACCACCATATGTTATATGCCTTGTTTGGCAACCACTATAATCTGAGTTATAAGCAAAAGTTTACATTTTCTAATATCTGCACATAAAATGTATATATGTGTATATATACACAATATATCTATTTAAATATACGTGAGACTACAACAGTTGTACTGGCAAAGGTGGGAAAGGAGGAAGGACTTGAATAGTATTTCACTATGCTGAAGGAGTAACTGTACAAGTGTGAAGGGTTTTAACTTTGACTCCTACTAGTGTCACATAAAAAAATAAACTTATTTTTCATTCCCAGCCAGGAGAAAAAAATAAATAGATAAGAAGGACTCTGGCTTCTCTGCCACTTCATTCCCTCCCCATGTCCCCAGCAGCAGTGACTTATCTGGCTGGTGTGTTTGGATAAGAAATTGATCATGCTTAGTCTCTTGTTTGCATCTTAGATGCAGATGCACTTTTAAAGTGTTCTCTGCTTCTCCATTTCACATTTGCTGTAAAGTAGTCTCTACCCTGTGGGCAAGACCTATAAGATTAGAGAGTGCCCATCTAATTCAGGGATGGTTATGAGCAAATCTGCCTATAGATAGGAAACCATATTCTCAATCTGCTTTATTACTAATAACTGCTTATTAGCATTTGGGTCTCCACATTTTTCTGTGCCATATATCTCAATGGTTATGAACTAAGGAGGACAAAAAAAATGATTATTTATTTGCTTTGTAGATCCTCAACATTAACAAATTTCCCAAATTATACAAAAAAAAAAAAGAGGGATGGGTTATTGCACAGATAAAAGTTACTTACATTTTCAATCAAGAAAACAAAAAAAATTGTCCATGAAGCTATGCTTCACATATATTTGAATTATTTTTGAGAAGGAAACATGCCCGCTTCCTTTGTATTTCCAATTTTCTCAGAGGGTAAGTTCTATGAGCATGTGTAAATATATTATTTTTATTTTATCAAAAGTATCTAAAATAGTGCCATGTCTATAATAAATGTGTATATAATGATAAATATCTTTATTTTTGCCTTCCACTTTTTAATATTCATGGAGTCTTATTTTGCATAAGAATCTAAGTTTTAAAAGCTTTTATTCTGAAAGGAAGATGGTAGCAGAGTAGGAGGAACCTAGGATCATCTCGTCCTACAAAAACAACTAGATAACTATCAAACCATCCTAAATATACCAGAAATCAACCTAAAGACTGAAAGAACAAACTCCACAACTAAAGGGAGAGAAGCAGCCACATTGAAGAAGGTAGAAAGTACACAGATGTGATTTAGAGGAGAAACGGATAATGGGTGCTGTGGAAGAGAGACACTGTGGTTGCAAAGAAGGACAAGAGAGAGGAGAACCCAGGGGAAAGCACAAGGAGAATGTTTCCCCAAAGATACTGGCTTGGAGAATGAAAGTCTGAATTTCATGAGTTCTTGCAACTAGCAGGGCTTAAAGCCTAGAGTTTTAAATGTCAGTGAGTTTGACTGGCTTAGAGGTCAGAGGGCACTCTGCTGATCCTGAAGAGAAGGGAGGCAAACAACCTGGGTGTAAATGGTGTGGAAACTGAACTGAGAAACCCCTTTGGGCACACAGTGTGGAGATTATTCATTATTCTAGGAGTGCTTCCTTGAGAGGCAGCAACCACAGAGATGCCTCCCTGGAAACAAAGGAGTTGGCTGATGCCATTTCCCTGCCCTCCTCTTCAGCTTAAACACAGAGCCACTGAAGGGAAGCAGCACAGCATTGACATTGGCTGTCTAACTTGTTTACACTAAGGCCCACCCTCTGTAGTCTGGTGAGACTGCCCTTCTAAGTCACACTTGCCTCAGTCCCAGCATGGCGGGCCCCTCCCCCAGAAGACCAGCACAACCCTTACCCACATCACATCTCTCAACCAGAGAGTTCTGCAGGGCCTCAGTTCTAGTGGAGTTGGTGTCAGGTCCCATTTCACAAGCAGACCACAGCACACCTAGTTAAAACTTGCCACATTCAGGCCGGGGACCAAACACTACCCACAGAAGATATGAAGAGTCTCTGTAGATGACTGGCCTAAAGGATAGAGCAGTTATAACACAACACCAGAGTACACACAGAACACGCTGGAGACACATCCTAAAGTACCAGGGCCTGGGCACTACAAGACCTCTTTTTCATAAGGCCATAACTTTCAGGAGCATGAGATATAACTGGCTTTTCTAACATACAGAGGAAAGCAGAGACATGGGAAAATGCCAAGATGGAGGAATTCATTCCAAAGGAAAGAATAAAATAAGGTCAAAGCCAGAGAGTTAAGCAAAACAGATATAAATAACATGCCTGATGGAGAATTTAAAGAAACAATCATAAGGATACTTAGTGGGCTTGAGAAAATAATAGAAGATATCAGGGAGACCCTTACCACAAAGATAAAAGAGCTAAAAAAAGAATCAATCAGAAATGAAGAATGCGGGGTGCCTGGGTAGCTCAGTTGGTTAAGCAGCTGCCTTCAGCTCAGGTCATGATCCCGGAGTCCCAGGATCAAGCCCCACATCAGGCTCCCTGCTCAGCAGGGAGCCTGCTTCTCCCTCTGCCCCTGACCCCGCTCTTTCTCTCTCTCAAATAAATAAATGAAATATTTTTAAAAAATGAAGAATGCAATAAATGAGATTGGAAACAGGCTTGATGCAATGAATGGAAGGCTGGAAGAAGCAGAAGAACAAATTAGTGACCTAGAAGACAAAATAATGGAAAATAATGAAGCTGAAAAAAAAGAGAAAAGGAAGAATAATGCAACAAGAATAGACTTAGGGAACTCACTAAGAAAAATCCCAGAAGAAAAAGAGAAGAAAAAGAGAAAAAAGGGGTATAATATATTTAAAGTGCTGAATGGGAAACTCTGCAGCCAAGAATACTCTGGATGGAGTATTCCAGCAAGGCTTTCATTCATAATAGGAGAGATGAAGTGGTTCCCAAACAAACAAAAGCTAAAGGGTTCCTGAACACTAAATGAGCCCTGAAAGAGATATTAAAGGGGACTCTTTGAGTGCAAAGGAGAGACTACAAGTAACAAAGACAAGAAAGGATCAGAGAAAATTTCTAGAAAGAATGACAAAACAAGTAATAAAATGGCAATAAATATTTATCTATCAATAATTTCTTTGAAAGTAAATGGACTAAATGCTCCAATCAAAAGACAAAGGGTGTCAGAATGGATTTAAAAAAAAAAAGACAAAACTATATGCTGCCTACAAGAGACTCATTTTAGACTTAAAGACACCTGCAGATTGAAAATGAGGTGGTAGAGAAACATTTCTCACACAAAAGGATGTCAAAAGAAAACCAGACTAATAATTCTTATATCAGAGAAACTAGACTTAAAAACAGACTGTAAAAAGAGACAAAGAAGGACATTATATAATCATAAAGAGAAGCATGCAATTATAAATATTTATACACCCAACATGGGAGCACCCAAATATATAAAGCAATTAATAACAAATATAAAGGAACTCATTGATAATAATAGGATAATAGCAGGGGACTTTAACACTCCACCTACATCAATGGACAGATCATCTAAGCAGAAGATCAACAAGGAAACAATGGCTTTGAATGACACACTGGTCAAGATGGACTTAAGAGATATATTCAGAACACTCCATCCTGAAAGAGCAGTATGCACATTCTTTTGAAATGCACATGGAACATTCTCCAGAATAGATCGCATATTAGGTCATGAAACAGACCTCAACAAATACAAAAAGATTGAAATCATACCATGAATTTTATTTAAATTCAATTAGCCAATTGATAGTGCATCATTAGTTTCAGATGTAGTGTTCAATAATTTCAGTTACATATAACACCCAGTGCTCATTACATCACATGCATTTTTTCTTACCACAATGCTATGAAACCAGAAGTCAATCACAAAAAAAGATTTGGAAAGACCACAAATACATGGAGGCTAAACAACTTGCTACTAAACAATCAATAAGTCAACCAGGAAATCAAAGAAGAAATTTAAAAAAAATACATGGAAACAAATGAAAATGAAAACAAAACCATCCAAAACATTTGGGGTGCAGTTAAAAGGGTCTTAAAAAGAACTTTATAGCAATACAGGCCTACCCTAAGAAGCAAGAAAAATCTAAAAAAAACCAACCTAACCTTACACCTAGAGGAGCTAAAAAAGAACAACAAACGAAGTCCAAAGGAAGAAAAGGGATAATAAAGATTAGAGAAGAAATAAATCATATAGAAAAAAAAAAGAGAGAGAGAACAGATCAATTAAACCAGGAGATGGTTTGTTGGAAAAAATTAATAAAATTGATAATACCATAGCCAGACTTCTCAAAAAGAAAAGAGAAAGGACCCAAATAAATAAAATTGAAAAATGAGAGAGGAGGAATAACAACAAACACCATGGAAATACAATTATAAGAGAATATTATGAAAAACTATTTGCCAACAAGTGGGACAACCTGAAAGAAATTACAAATTCCTAGACACATATAAACTACCAAAACTGAAAGAGGAAGACATAGAAAGCTTGAAAAGACCAATAACCAGGAAAAAATTTAATCAGTAATTAAAACACTACCAACAAATGAAGGTCCAGGGCAGATGGCCTCACAGGTAAATTCTACCAAATGATTAAGAATTAATACCTATTCCTCTCAAAATATTCCAAAAATTGAAAAGGAAGGAAAACTTTCAAACTCATTCTAGGAGGCTAACATGACTTTCATACCAAGCCATATAAAGACTCCATCAAAAAGGAGAACTATAGGTCAATATCCCTGATGAACATGGATGCAAAAATTATCAATAAAATACTAATAAGCCAAATCCAACAATCCATTAAAAAAAATCATTCACCATGATCAAATGGGATTTATTCCTGGGTTGCAAGTGTAGTTCAATATTCGCAAATTAGTCAATGTGATACACCACATTAATAAATGAAAAGATGAGAACCACATGATCATTTCAATAGATGCAGAAAAAGCATTTGACAAAGTACAACATTCATTCAAGATAAAAGCCCTCAACAAAGGAAGTTTAGAGGGAACATACCTCAACAAAATAAAGGCCACCTATGAAAAAAACATAGCTAATATCATCCTCCATGGAGAAAAACAGAACTTTTCTTCTATGGTCTGTAACAAGACAAAGATGTCCACTCTCACCTCTGTTATTTAACATAGTAAAAGTACTTATTTAATACTCTTCTCAGAGAAGACTTGTTTAGGGAAATATAAAAAACACATTTTGTGCAAAGTAATATGTCCCTATTAAATTTTCTCTACTTCAATTCACCTTCCATTGGGATCTTAATGATTGGTGTGTGTGTATATGTGTGTGTGTTCACTACTATGCCATTTTGATAGCATAAATATAGTACCTTTATTTTCTGATATGTGGTGATTAATATAGATAATGTCCAAGGTTTTGTCTTAATCATGTAGGTAATATTTGCCCATTTGATAACCTTAGAGTATTCTGTACTTAGAATAGTATAACATCACACTGACATGCTGTTTTTCCAAACAATAAGAAGGTGATTTTATAAAAATATATACCATAAATTATTCTTTTTAAGATATAAAAATGCACAGTTTGAGCTTATATAATTAAATTGCCTATGTATTTAAATGACTTTTTAATAATAGAAAGTCATGGATCATTTAAATTATTTGCTACATTCATTGAAACAGGTTATTCAATAGTACCTATTCAAACATTCATTTTGCTTTGAGAGTGGGAATAAAATATTAGCTTTTTAGAGTGCTTTTTAATGTAATGGATCTTTTTTTCTGTTTAAAATGCTATTCACTAGTTGCTTTCAAGTATTAAAATTCCATGAAGTTAAGACTTTATTATGAGAAAAATGTTTCTGCCTCATTCTCATAAGAAACCATGCTTACATCAGCCACCCTTAAAAAATAACCTATTTGTTCATTTCAGTATCAAATTGGAAATCATCCATATTACAGTCTTTGCCAGATAAATGTTTCCTCTCTCTTAAAATTTCAATATATGAAAATCCTATTACTCTTCATGCCAAGCTCCTGTTTTTTCTTTCACTTATACATGTCTGTAGGGTGACTATATATTATATTTCAGAGTGACAGAAGAATAAAAATCCTCCCGTTTAATAGTCATTTTTAAATATGTTGATACTTTTTTCCCTTATTTTGTTGTTATATCAAATAGAAAAAGCTAGAAGCTAAGAAGGATCCTGCAATTTTTTTTTAGAATATTTTTGGGTGTAAATTGAAAAACTGGAACTCTTATAGGATATGTCAATGTTTTAAAAGGTACTGCATATAAATGTTCCCAGAAAAGTGAAAATTAAGCATCTTTTAAAAATCCCAAAAGATTTTATATCAGCTTAAATATACTAAATTAATATTTATTATGATTTTTTAAAAGCCTATAAACTTTTCAGATAAAGCATTAAAAAGTATTATCCTTTCTAAGCAGATTTAAATTACGGATTACAAATTAGGAATTAAAAACCAAAGGAGTCATCAGCAAAATGGTGGAGTAAGAAACTCTGATACTGTGCTCACAAAAGAAATGTAATGAAAAAACTGGAAAAACTGTTAAAATCACTATTTGGAAATGCTGAAAACTAACCAAAGGCTTCTAGAACCTGGATAGGGCTTATTCAAGAAAAATGGAATCTTGGTAAGAACATTGATATTTGTAGCATTTTAACTTACCTCATTCCTTCCCTGTTCCCAACTTAGTAGCCTTGAAAATAGCAGCTTATATTCCCAGTTGTACCATAAAGAACAGAATGAAGCTTATTCACAAATAAGTGCAGTTATTTGTTTTGAATTGTATGGTGGCTCCTTAGAAGACTGATTCAAAAGATTTATCTTTATTTTACCTGACTCAGAACTTGCCCAGTGCTAAATCTGATATCAAAAGGGAAAGGGAAAGTTGCATGTATTGAAAATATTTACAGGCAAATGTTTTACTTGCTGCTGCCTGAGGTTATAAACAGCAATTGAGGCAAACAATAAATTAACTGAAAACTTGGAGGAAAGCCTGGAAAATAAGAGGTTTATATATACTTTTTTTTTAATTTTTTTTATTTTTTTTTATTCTTATGTTAATCCCCATACATTACATCATTAGTTCTAGATGAATATACTTTTAAAAACTCTTTAAAAGAGAATCTGATTTCTAGATTTACCAAATTAAACTGTTCAACATGTCTAGTATTCAACCAAAAAGTATGAGGCATGCAAAGAAATAAAGTATGGCTCATACACAGGGGAGAAGAGTATGGCTCAGTCAGTTAAGCGTCTGACTTCGGCTCATATCATGATCTTAGGGTCCTAGGATTGAGCCACATTGGGCTCCGCACTCAGTGGGGAGTGTTCGTGTCCCTCTGCCCCTTCCCCCATTCATGCTCTCTCTTTCTCTCTCAAATAAATAAATAAAAATCTTTACCAAAAAAAAAAAAAAAGAACTACCCTTGAGGAAGGTCAGCAGACATTCTAGATAAAGCTTTAACTCAGACATTTTAAAAATATCTTCAATGAGCTAAGAGAACAATGTCTAAAGAACTAAAAGAAAGTAGTACTATCTCAAAAGGTAGAGAATGTTAAAGAGATATAAAAGATTCATATAAGAGTTCTGGCACTGAAAAGTACAATAACTGATATGAAAAATTCAATAAAGGGGCTCACCTTTATCAGCAGATTCAAGAAGACAAAACAAAGAACTAACAAACTTGAAAACACATTAATTGAGATGATCTAGTCTGAAGAACAAAAACAAAAATGATGAAGAAAAATGAACACAAAGAGACCTACATACCAAATTATGCATAATAGGAGTTCCAGAAGAAGAAGAGAGAAAGGAGCAGAAAGAATATTTTAAGAAATACTGTTCAAAAAATCCCACATTTGATGAACACATTTAATTTACACATAAAGAAGCTCAGGGTATTCTGAATAAGATAAACTCAAGATATCAATAACTAAGTATACTATTATCAACTGTCAAAAGACAAAGACAAAAACGTAAAAGCAGCATTAAAGAACTGAATCAACATATACAAGGGATACTCAGAAAGATTAACAACTGATTTATCATCAGAAAACAAGAAAGCTAGAAGGCAGCATATTGACACATTCAAAGTGCTGGCAAAAAAAATAATAATAATATAGCCAAGAATTATATGTGGCAAAACTATCCTTCAAAAATGAAGAAACTAAAACATCTAGTTTGTCACTAGAAGACCTGCCTGATAACAAATTCTAAAAGAATTTTTTTTACAGATTTATTTATTTGGGTGCCTGGGTGGCTCCGATGGTTAAGCATCTGCCTTTGGTTCAGGTCATGATCTCAGACCCTGGGATTGAGCCCCACATTAGGCTCCCAGCTCAGCGTGGAGTCTGCTTCTCCCTTCCCCTCAATGCCTTTCCCCCTGCTCATGCTTTCTTTCTATCTCTCTGTCTCAAATGAATAAATAAAATCTTAAAAAAAAAAAAGATTTACTTATCTATCTTAGAGAGAGAGCAAACGGCAAGGAGGAGCAGAGGGAGAGAATCTTCAAGCAGTCTCCCCACTGAGTGAGGAGCCTGACACAGGGCTCAGTCCCACAACCTATGAGATCATGACCTGAGCTGAAAGCAAGAGTTGAACGTTCAACTGACTGAGCCACTCAGGTATACCTAAAGGAACTTCTGAAGGCTGAAATGAAAGGGACATGAACTCAAATCTAGATGAAGAAATGCAGAACAAAAGTAAAGGTAAGTGCACAGTAAATATAAGAGGTAGCATAATGTATTTTTTTGTTCATAATTCATTTTATTATTTTATCTGAATTAAAAGACTATTGCACAGGGCTACACAATGTATAAAGATGAATTTGTGGTAATACCAACACCAAGAAAAAGCCAATCTGTATAAAATCTAAAATGACCCTATACTATTAAAGTTAAATTGACATTAATATCCAGTCTGCATTGTTATAAATTAAAATGTCATTTGTAATCCTAAAGGAAAACACTAAGAAAATTCGTTCCTTTTTTTAATTTTTAATTTTATTATATTATGTTAATCACCATACATTACATCATTAGTTTTTGATGTAGTGTTCCATGATTCATTGTTTGTGTATAACACCCAGTGCTCCATTCAGTATGTGTCCTCTTTAATACCCATCACCAGGCTAACCCATCTCCCCACCTATTTATATCCAAACGACCAACAGACACATGAAAAAGTGCTCAACATCGCTCAGCATCAGGGAAATCCAAATCAAAACCTCAATGAGATACCACCTCATACCAGTCAGAATGGCTAAAATTAACAAGTCAGGAAAAGACAGATGTTGGCGGGGATGTGGAGAAAGGGGAACCCTCTTACGCTGTTGGTGGGAATGCAAGCTGGTGCAGCCACTCTGGAAAACAGTATGGAGGTTCCTCAAAAAGTTGAAAATAGAGCTACCCTACGATCCAGCAATTGCACTACTGGGTATTTACCCCAAAGATACAAATGTAGAGATCCAAAGGGGTACGTGCACCCCGATATTTATAGCAGCAATGTCCACAATAGCCAAACTGTGGAAAGAGCCAAGATGTCCATCGACAGATGAATGGATAAAGAAGATG
>NC_138370.1:51257216-51336510 GCF_054177405.1 Leptonychotes weddellii | reverse complement strand
TCAAAAGGAATGAAATCTTGCCATTTGCAATGACGTGGATGGAACTGGAGGGTATTATAATGAGCGAAATAAGTCAATCATCGAAAGACATGTATCATATGACCTCACTGATATGAGGAATTCTTAATCTCAGGAAACAAACTGAGGGCTGCTGGAGTGGTGGGGGATGGGAGGGATGGGGTGGCTGGGTTATAGACATTGGGGAGGGTATGTGCTATGGTGAGCACTGTGAATTGTTTAAGACTGTTGAATCACAGACCTGTACCTCTGAAACAAATAATACATTATATGTTAAAAAAAAAAAAAAAAGAAGATAGTAGGAAGGGAGAAATGAAGGGGGGGAATTCGGTGGGGGAGATGAACCATGAGAGACTATGACTATGGACTCTGAGAAACAAACTGAGGGTTTTGGAGGGGAGGGAGGTGGGGGAATGGGTTAGCCTGGTGATGGGTATTAAAGTGGGCACGTACTGAATGGAGCATTGGGTGTTATACGCAAACAATGAATCATGGAACACTACATCAAAAACTAATGATATAATATATGGGGATTAACATAATATAATAAAATTAAAAAAATAAAAAAAAATAAAAATATGACTGCTAATTGACAAGGCACCTGGTCACCCAAGAGCTCTGATGGAGATGGATAATGAGATTAATGTTTTTTACATGCCTCCTAACACAGCATCCATTCTGCAGCCCATGGATCAGGTAGTAATTTCAACTTTCAAGTTTTATTATTTAGGAAATACATTTTGTAGGGCTACAGCTGCCATAGATAGTAATTCTTTTGATGGATATTGACAGAGTAAATGAAAACCTCTGGAAAGAATTCACCAATTCTAGATGCCATGAAGGAAATTAGTGATTCATGAAAAGAGGTCAAAATATCAGCATTAACAAGTGTTTGAAAGACGTTGATTCCAACCATCATGGATGAGTTTGTAGGGTTCAAGACTTGAAGTAACTGCACATGTGGTGGAAATAGCAAGAGAACTAGAATTAGAAGTAGGGCCTGAAGATGTGACTGAATTGCTACAAGCTCATGATAAAACTTGAATGGATAAGAGCGCCTGGGTGGCTCAGTTGGTTGGGCGACTGCCTTCGGCTCGGGTCATGATCCTGGAGTCCCGGGATCAAGTCCCGCATCGGGCTCCCTGCTCAGCAGGGAGTCTGCTTCTCCCTCTGACCCTCCCCCCTCTCATGCTCTCTCTCTATCTCATTCTCTCTCTCAAATAAATAAATTAAAAAAAAATCTTTAAAAAAAAAAAACTTGAATGGATAAGGAGTTTCTTTTTATGGATGAGCAAAGAAAGTGTTTTATTGAGGTGGAATCTACTCCTGGTGAAGATACTATGAAGATTGTTGAAATGACAACAAAGATTTAGAATATTATATAAACTTAGTCAATAAAAGCAGTGGCAGGGTTGAGAGGATTGACTCCAATTTTGAAAGACGTTCTGCTGTGGGTAAAATGCTATCAAACTGTATTGCATGCTACAGAGAACTGATTCATGAAGGAAGAATCAGTCACTGAAGCAAACTTCATTGTTGTCTTCTTTTAAGAAATTGTCATAGCAACTCCAAACTTTAGCAACTACCACCCTTCAGCTATCAACATTGAGGCAAGGCCCTTTACCAGCAAAAAGATTATGACTTGCTGAAAACTCTAGTGATGGTTAGCAATTTTAGCAATAAAGTATTTTTTTTAATCAAGGCATGCTCATTCCTTTATTTAGACATAATGCTGTTGTACACTTAATAGACTACAGTATGGTTAAACATAAGTTTTATTATTTATTTATATTCACACGAGAAAAGCAAAATATTCATTTGACTTGGTTTATTGTGATATTCACTTTATTAAAATAGTCCAGAATTAAACCCACAATATCCCCAAGGTATGAGTGTATTGTATGAATGATGCATTTCCCCATCTCAAACCTGCTCCTGTTCTAGTCTTCCTCACTGTCCTCAAAGGCATTACTGTTCACCCAAATAAAAAAGCCTCAAATTCAAGTGTCATTATTGACTCCTTTTTTTGCATACTCAACATTGACAAAATCTGTTGAAACATTTAAAATAAATCCAAATTCAAATATTTCTCACTGCCTCCACTGCTGTCCATATATTCCTCACAATTATTGTCTCTTTTTTAAATTGATGAAAGGGTGCTCCCATTCTTGCCCTACTCTTTGGAAGATAATTTCTTTTAGCTCACTTGTTGAAAATCTTTCAGTTTTACAAAGCTAGTCCTAGCTCTTTTCCATCAATATCACTTTCTAATCTCTTTCCCCACGCATCTTGCTGCATCATATTGTCCTTGTCATTCCTTGAACAAATCAAGGTCATTTCACAACAGAACTTTGTACTTGCTGTCCAGGTATATTCTCCCTTTTCATATTTGCATGGCTCTGCTTCTCATTTTCTTAGGTTTCCAAACAAATGTCACTAATCAGTGAGTTATTCTCTACCCATGTCACTCTTAACCATTATTCTGTTCTGTCTTCATACAGTGCTTTTTCCAACTAAAATTATATCTTTTAAAATTTTTTTATTTTTTTTGAAATTACATCTTTTTAAAAATTATAATCTGTGTAGTGTTTATTTCCCCCCATAAGATATAAGCCTCTCAAGGGACAAGAGTTGGTCCTCCTTGTTAACAGTGAGCAGAAAATTGTCTGCTAAGCATTTGTTATTTTTTTTTTTTAAAGATTTTATTTATTTATTTGACAGAGAGAGACAGCGAGAGAGGGAACACAAGCAGAGGGAGTGGGAGAGGGAGAAGCAGGCTTCCCGCAGAGCAGGAAGCCCGATGCGGGGCTCGATCCCAGGACCCTGGGATCATGACCTGAGCCGAAGGCAGACGCTTAACGACTGAGCCACCCAGGTGCCCCGCATTTGTTATATTTTTTGAAATAACAAATAAACATTGCTAAATTTACATACCAATAATGGAGAGGCAAACAATTTACTTTTATGTTATTTAGTAAAACATTAAAAACATTTAAACTATATTTTAAAGATTTACCAGGAAAAAAAATTCTTAAAATAATCCCATTTTGAAAAGCAGTCTTTTAACTTCAGTTTGCAAATTTCAAGCTGAGTTAAACCTGTATTGGTATTGCTGCTGTATTTGATGGTACTTTTGACCAATTTTGAGCACCACTGATTCAGAGTGTAGTTTAACTAAATCTGAGGAAGCAAAATACAGTTGCTTTGTGCATGACCAATGTATTCCTTGGCAGTAATTCATCTACACTAGGCAAAGCCACTTACTGCTTCAAAAGCACAACCATTTCATTCTATTACTGCAATCACATTATTCCAGAGCTTGGCAGTGATGAATAAGTATATCAGAAGATTGAGAATTTTGTGCAGTGGTGATATTGTAGACCAGTCTGTCTAATAGCCACCTGTCTTTTTCTGATAGGGACTTGTAATTTTGGTACTGGTCAAAGAACAAATAAAGAAAAATGAGGTCCATTTTTTGTTTAAATTGATGTGTTATTTTTAAATAAGAGTACTAGCTAATCCATTTATTGCAGATTTACTAATTTATAGGTTGAATTAAGACTGAAACTCAGAACTGTACTTTCTAATTACTTCCTAATCATAATTTAATAGTGAATTTTATTTTGTATTCTCTTCCTTTACAAATCTTGTGCGTGGTAACAACAAATCCAAAATAGCATATGAAAAAGGCTCACACGGGGTGAGTAATGGAGCAAAAGAATAGGATCATTAATTGACCCCACGGACCATCTTCAAAGAAGTGAGATGCAGGACTAGTCCTAATCCCTGGCCATACTATCCTGTGCCCTTTTCAGGCCTAACCTAACCTGTACATTCTTAAACAGATGAAATCAGGAAAAATGAAACATCATTAATAATCTTGAAAAATAAAACATCAGAAAATCCATATATATCGTGTAAGTGGTTTATACAGCAGATAGTTCCATTTATTTGTCTTGGTGTCGGAGGGAGATATAATCATTTGATATGATGTAAATATCTGAGCTTCTTTCATGGTCTTTTTTTGTGTGTGTCTTTATAGTGCAATTTGATTTTTTTTTTCTTTTGAGCACTGACAGAGACTGTGAATTCTTCCCATTTTCTGTTTTCCCCTCTGAGTTATTCCCCTTTTGTCATCACCGAAGAGTAGAAGAGCACTCTACAGAGTCTCTACAGATACAGAGTCCATTCATTTATTCATAATTACTTATTTTTCCATATTACTAACATATGATGAGCTCTATGATGTTCATAAACTAGTGTGATATCTCGAGTTACATTTTGAACTAGATAAGTAAGGTTTTTGTCTTAAAGGATCTTTTATCACATATTTAAGTGAGCTATTTCCTACGTGATAAAGTTTAGGTAAGAAACAGAATGATATGATAGACAGTAACTAGTTTGTGTGTTTTGGGGAGGGTGCTACTTTATATAGGATGGTTAGAGTCTGAAGTGATCACCTTAATTGATCTCATTTGAGATCAATTGATCTCAGGAGATATAAATGAAAATACTCATGTATTCATGTTTATTTTCTTTCAAGCACCATTCGATAAATATTTATTGAGTGACTACTTTTTGTCAAGCACTAGTCCAAGTGATGGGGATGCAGCTACAAATAAAAAGACAATTTTTTTTCTTACATAACAGACATTTCAATGGAGAAAAAAGTATATTTACACAATTAAAAATATTTTTAAAAATATACAGTTTTTTAAATTGTATTACATTCTAAGAAGAAAATTATAGCAGAGCAAGGGGACAGCAAGTATAAGGTTGAGGTATTATAATTTAAGTTAGAGAAGATCTTGAAGGAAGTGAGATAACCATGTCATGTTTTCCTAGAAGACCAGTCCAGGCAGAGAAAATAGCAAATGCAAAGGCCCTTAGGTGGAACTATTCCTGTTGTGCTCAAAAAACAGCCAAGAAAAAAAAAAAATAAGGAACAGCAAACAAGACAAAATGCTCTAGTGACTAATAAAGATCAGTAAGAGGTGAAGTCAGAGAGGTAATTTGTCTTGGTCACTTTGTATATGGTAACAAGGACTTTGATTTTTACTCTTGAGTATGATGAGAAGTCATTAGAGGGAGTGTCATGATCTGATTTATATTTTAATGTTTTTTTATTTTGACGTCTTTGTGGAAAATATATAGAAGTGAATATGGGTAGAAGAAAAGTGACTAACCAGAAGGCTTTTCCAATTGTCTAGCAAAAAATAATGATGGCTTAGACCAACATGGTGATTGTGGGGGTGGTAAGAACTAACACCTTTAAATCTGGATAAATTTTCAAGGAAAAAATGGACAGGATTTTAGGCTGGGAATAGTTGATGAGGGGTTTTTTTGTAAGATTTTTTTAATTAAAGAAGGATAATGTATATTATTGTCCTTTATTATAAATATTAAAATTTGTGCTGAATTTTTTTGACCTTTTAAAACACTCACATTCCATTGTCCCATCAGTTTACCAAATAGGTAGTAAAGACATTAGGTCAATAATTTTTTAAGGAAACTGAAGTACAAAGTAGTTAAAAACAAACAAACCAAAACAAAAACTAGACACTGCAAGGATTACCCTTAAGAATAGGGAATTAGTTCCCTCTCCAAACACTATCATTTTTACATAGGTGAAATGATCTGTCCTTAGAAGTTGCTTAAATGACTGAAATAACTTTTATTATAGAACATGAATTTCTAGGGGTGCCTGGGTGGCTCAGTCAGTTAAGCATCTGTCTTGATTCCAGCTCAGGTCATGATTTCAGAGGCCTGGGAATGAGCCCCACACCAGGCTCCTTGCTCAGCGTGGAGTCTGCTTGTCCCTCTCCCTTTGCTCCTCCCCCTGCTTTCTCTCTTTTTCTCTCGCAAATAAATAAATAAATAAATCTTAAAAAACAGAACATGAATTTCTATTAGAATAAACACTCATTTATGATTTTTAACCTTGTAAATTCCTCTGAATGTAGAACATTTAAATTTAAGCACACTGTTGTACTGTGTTTCAATTCATTGTTCAAAACAAAATCCTTGGGGCACCTGGGTGGCTCAGTCGTTAAGCGTCTGTCTTCCGCTTAGGTCACGATCCTGGGATCCTGGGATCGAGCCCCACATCAGGCTCCCTGCTCAGCGGGAAGCCTGCTTCTCCCTCTCCCACTCTGCCTGCTTGTGTTCCCTCTCTTGCTGTGTCTCTCTCTGTCAAATAAATAAATAAATAAATCTTAAAAAAAAAAAATCTTAAAATTACTAGCACTTGAAACAACCAAAAATTAAGCTTAAGTAATTGCAATACAAGCCAAATAATATGACCTAATCTACCTCTTCTTTGAAATAAAGGTAGGATTTATACATCTTATTCTTCCTTTAGTTCTCTTCTCACATCACTCCACACCTTGCTTTCCTGTTCCATCCTGCTAAGTACTTATGGATTATTACTTTTCATATACTGATTATTGTCAGTATCTTTGACCTATTTAATCAACTATATTTAAAAGACTTTCAAAAAAAGATTACCATCTCTCACCTTGGAAATCATTTGGCATGTGATAATGTCTGGATGTTCTCACATCCCAATGGCATCTACACTGCATATGCTTCTGTGAGCCTCCCAATCATAAAAACACACCTCAGTGAATTCTTGGTAAAAAAGATGATCAACAGTAGTACTTCTGGCAAACGTGGATTGTTTTGGAATTCTTGAAAGCTTTTCTTAGACTTAATAGCTTCAGATTATTTGAAATAAAAATTTTTACTCAGGACATAAAAAGATGAAAATGCCACAGGAGACAAGAAAGGCAAGAAGAAAGAGTCATGCCATCAAGAATACTGGGGAAGCCAGCACATAGAAATGTTCCTCTGTATCAGTATCAGCTCTGTATGTGTGTCATGCTCTATCTTCTGGTTAGATTCTGTACTGAACAAATTTTACCCTGCTTTCATAATTTGTCCTCTAATGTAGGTTCACCATAGTGTCAACAACTATTATGACAACATATTAAATATTGTTATAAGTTTTCCTCATTTGGAGTATATATTCACAGGAAGTGTAGTAGGCAAAATAATGACTTCCCAAAGAAGGTCATGCCCTAATCTTAGCAACCTGTGGATATGTTACTTAGATAGGAAAAGAGATACTGCAGATAGGGAGGTTATCTTGGATTATCTGGGTGGGCCTAATCTAATCGCATGAGCCCTTAAAGGAGTGGTATCTTTTCCAGATGAAGTAAAATAGATGAGACTAAAGAAGAAGCAGGATAGATTCAAAACATGAGAGGAACTAACACTTTTGCTAGCAGTGAAGACAGGGTAGGAGGCCACAGACAAGAAACGCAGCATCTTCCAGAAGCTGAAAATGGCAGTCAGCAAATACATGATAGCTTGATCCTACAAGAAACAGAATTCTGTCAACAATCTGAATGAAGAGGAAACAATTCCTCTTCTGAAGCATCCAGAAAGGAGCATAGCCCTGCTAACACCTTGATTTTAGCTCATTGAGAAAAATACTGGGCTTTAGTTCTATAAAACTATAATAAATTTTTGTTGTTTTAAGCCACTAAGTCCATGGTAACATGTCATAGCAACAACAGAAAAACTAATAAAGGCAGCAACTGTTTTGTTGCTGCCACTCTATCCACACTACTGATGAAAGAATGGTGTGAGAAAGAGTTTGGAGGCAAGAATCAACTTGAGATAAATTTAGAAAATATGACAAAACTGCCATCTTTGGGAATTGTGTTTAGTGGTAAATTATTAGCAGGGTTAGGTAAAGTTTTTTTCACAAAGTTTAGAGGCATACGTGTTTGGAGAAATAATTAGAGGTCATATTGCAATACATATTTTGTTTCTGGCTTTCAGAGATTTGTTGTTTGCTTCATCAACAGTATTTCAGAAAATTCAGGAAAAAAATACCCACAATTTAGTATGGATTCAATAAAAGTTTCTTTACTTCCTATAATGCAGATCAAAGTCATAAAAGATTTCTCAAATGAAGATTCAAAAGAAATGCATGTATTTCCTTAGAAATGAAGTTTCATCTCAACTTGTTTTTAAGTAGGTAATTGAATATTTAGAATAAATACTGGGCGCCTGGTTGGCTCAGTCCGTTAAGTGGCCAGCTCTTGGTTTTGGCTCAGATCATGATCTCAGGGTCCTGGGATCGATCCAGCAATGGACTCTATGCTCAGCAGTGAGTTGGCTTGTGGGTTCTCTCTCTCCCTCTGACTACCCCACACCCCAGCATCTCCCCACTGCATCATGTGACTGCTCGCTCACTCTCTCTTAAATAAATAAATCTTTACAAAAAAGAATAAATGGGTACCTGGGTGGCTTAGTCATTAAGCGTCTGCCTTCGGCTCAGGTCATGATCCCAGGGTCCTGCGATCGAGCCCCACATCGGGCTCCCTGCTCTGCGGGAAGCCTGTTTCTCCTTCTCCCGCTCCCCTTGCTTGTGTTCCCTCTCTCACTATGTTTCTCTCTGTCAGATAAATAAAATCTTAAAAAAAAAAAAAAAGAATAAATACTGATGAGAGTCTATATGCAACAAGTTCCCTAGGCGGCATACCTTTGTAAAATTTGGTCGTTTGTTTCCCTGATTCCTGCTTGCATCAATTAACTTCATTTTATTAGTATACATGATTTTTTTTACCCCTCTGCAACAGAGTTGGACAATTGTTTTTAAATCTTGAGCATTCATCTGGGTACAGATCTGTCTTCCAAACCTCTTAGGACTTTAATCCAAGGGTGAAGTCCTACCTCTCTATCTCTTGCCCATCACCTGACACCATCATTTGCAATTTTTTTAATCCTAATTATTTAGAAGCTATTAATAAGCCACTGGCTAGGCAGGTATCCAGATGGAAATAGAAATGCAGTTATCTCTTACAGTAGAATCTTAGTACATTATTCTCTTGGAAGATAAAAGATTTTCTGCTTCTTACACCAGGGAGATGTGAGGGAAGACAATATATTTGATTCACCCACCCTGAAATCCTTCAGAAGGTCACCTTTTGTCTTATCAGACTTATCAGACTTAAATTGACTGTCGTGAGGATTTGGGGTAGACTAGTTCTACAAACTTATGTTTTTCCAATAAGTTTTACAAGAAGTGATAAATGTTATTCATAGGGAAATCTTTGCTCTTGTTGGCAGATTATTTAATAGCTTTTGTTCTTAATTGTGAGAATTAAACTATTTCTAGGACAATAGCAAAATCTTGCTTGTCTCTGATTTCTCCTTCCCTTAAACAAGCATACTGTGAGAATGTAAATCTGACAGAGATCTTACAAGTTTTATTGGAAAATTATAGGACTTACAAGGCTTCAAAGACAGGTGCAGGAGTAGAGAACTCAGAGAGAAGAGCTTAAATAAGACTCTGGATATAGGAGAGTGCAAGGTGTTTTGCAAGAAAAATGAAAAGATGTGGTTTGTTTAATAAATAGGGCATGTAGAGGTGAGAGAGGAGAAGAGATAAAGACTGGAAAACAGGGTGGATTGTAAAGCACTTTGATTTCTGTCTTGAGCAAAGCAACATTTAGTAGTCATAAATGATTGGTAAATCAAAAATTTTCCATAAAAAGATATTGGCTTATAGATTATTATTAACATTTAAGTTATTATAGGTAAAGACATTTAATAAATTTTTAAATCATGTAAACTATTAATTATTATGATCAACCCCTTTTTAATACTGAAAGTACATGGATTCTACTGCTTTGCTCAATTGATTGTGCTTGCTTCGAAAGTTCACAAAGCATGAAGACCGATTCTTTTAAATGAATATGTTGGGTCTTGTGACTTGAGATTTTAATTCTTGAGATTGATGCTCTGAGCATTAGAAAACTTATTAGTGGTTTTTCTAATGCAGCTTTGTTTTTCACAATAAAAAATTACCATTAATTTAGAGTTGTGACAAACTTAATCTGCTGCAAAAGCCAGGCCATTTGATGTAAATGATTATTTACCTCATTCTTTTGTTGCTGTGCTTGACATTTATTTGTTTTCTTTCAGAATATTTGAATCAACTTCTCAGTTATTGATTATTATAAATGATATTATTTTAGACCTACATTACTTTATGACTTGAATAATAATATGTGGTTTATTTTGTCATGAATTTTAAGAGCTAACTTAACCTAAATGAAATTAACCACACTCATATATGTATTAGTTTAAATATTTATTTAAGAGGAAGTTAAAAAATTGTTATGACCTGTGGCCGGAAGAATCACTTCACAGCCTTTTTTACACATTTAATATTAAATAAAAATACAAGATAACTTTTATCATGTATGTGGAATCATAAATGCTATTTATTACCAGTTTGATGTTTTATATAAACCAACCAAGTTTAAAAGTTGAGAGTAAATTTATTATACTGAGAGGATTTATTCTAAAATAAGAAATGTGAATTTTTATCATCTTTGGGCTTCTAAGGTTGATGTAGTCTTGAACACTTCTGTCTAATGACCTAGCACTACTGCAGAGTGACTTCTGTGGGCACTTAATTTAGAGCCCTTTTTTCAAATTCTGAAACTCACTTTCAGAGATCAACTAGATTAAGAATCCTTTAACACCAGGAATCTAAAAAATATGAGGAAAACATATCGTGTTGGTTACATGAATAAAAAGGAGATAACTTAAATGGATTTCCATTGTCCAGTTCACTACTCCTTATGGCGTGCTCCAGAAAAGGATAGCTTTTTGTCAGAAGGAATATGCCTTTGGGTGCCTTGTTGATAATGCCTTTTGTTAGAATATGGCTCAGCTCTGTGAGTGCCAGGACAAGCAGAAGAAGTTAGTGTCTAGAATTCATCCTCTGGGGTGAGTACAATACTAGCTACAGCAACCTCATCTTAGATTAAATAGGATTTCTGGGAGGTAAGTACTATTATTATCCCTAATTGATTACAGAAGAGGCAGGACCAGCTATGGCTTAATGTTTTGGAGGCTACATACTAGGTACATGAGAATTCCTTATACTTGTATGTCTATAAAAATTCTACATGATGTTTGAAATACAAGATTCAAGAAAAAATATGTTTCATATTCCACTGTACTGATGTTTCAAAATTTATTCAGTCTCTTATCGATTCTATTTTGTGCTTGGGTAAGGGGAAAAACTGTATAATATCTGTCTTCAGAATTTGTTGAGATTTATTTATTTTTAATAGTTCAAAGTTGTTTAAGTGATATGTGTATTTTTGTTTGATACAAAGTTACCTGTTGGGTTTTAATATTTGCCTTTGTTAATTTTATTCTCAATGACTGAGGTAGGCTGGCTGGGTCTGAGGACCCATAGGGGTCCTGCAGGACCAGACAAGAGGGTCCTTGGTTTTGTGCAGAATAGAAATCAAACACGAGCCAAGACAAAGTGAGACAGAGTTTATTGAAGGTATATAGAGAGTACAGATATAGACAGTGTCTTGGAGACTCAGAAAGGAAGGAAGAGTGATTTCCATCTTTACTTCAGGTATGGGGTTTTTACTGGGGATTATGGTCTGGTGTACATTCCTCTCAGGAATCCAAGAACTGGCCAAAACGAGGGTAAGTGCTCAGGTGTCCTCCATAAGTCACTTATGCCCTGGATCCAGGGGTCTTTGTGTCAAAATTATCTGGAGTCAGTAGCACTGGAAAACAAAAACGGCAACTTCTCCTAGCCACTCCTTAGATGTTTTTTATTGTGCTGGAAGACTACAAAGAAATTATTAACTCCTTGACACTTACAAGGAGGACATACATTATTTGTACTATAAAGCATGTATCAGGTGGAGGTACAGGTTTTAGCAAGAAGAGAAGCAGGAAAAGGAGCAAAAAAAGCAGTTCTTTGTGGAGTCTCTTCAGTTTCACTATCTCAGGATCACATGAGGTATTCTGGGTCAAAAAGAAATTTATTCTTAAATACCTCACTGTAAATAGTTCATTGACCCTTCACTTGCTGTAGTCCTTGTCCCTAGGGCAATGGAGTAAGTGCCAGGTCAATTGTTTTACATGATACTTGGGTGCCCCATAAGCAAAAGATGAAGAAAAATTATTACTCTCTGCTTACAAAAAGGAAGGAGACAGCTGTCTTTCTCCCTTTCTGAAAAGGTCTCCTTCGAAATGTAAGGGACTTGAATCTTAACTATAATCATCTAGATAAATAAAATCTATCCAGGAGCCAGATGATCTCTGTGTCTAATTTTTTCATACTTAAAAATGGTTTCCTATTCTAGGCCTTTCTCCTTTTTGTCGTGTAAATATCTATAAAGATAATATTCCAGTCTCTCTGGCACTCTAGAGTTTACCTAATCTGGGCTGTAACCATTTGGCACTCTCTGGGAGGTAAGTTTTATTATCTTTTTTTTTTTTAAGATTTTATTTATTTATTTGACAGAGAGAGACACAGTGAGAGAGGGAACACAAGCAGGGGGGAGTGGGAGAGGGAGAAGCAGGCTTCCCACGGAGCAGGGAGCCCGATATGGGGCTCAATCCCAGGACTCTGGGATCATGACTTGAGCTGAAGGCAGACGCTTAATGACTGAGCCACCCAGGCGCCCCTTTATTATCATTCTGGATAAAATCAATGAACTAGACAAATGACCACCAATATAATGTTAATGGTATGTGATGTGGGAAGTATTTCTGGGGAAAATGAAAACAAACATTCTTTATAGATTCTTACAGAAATATGGAGAAATTCAGAAAGTTTTCTCTCTCTAATCCATTTTAACATCCATTAGGTCAAGCATATTTATTGTTTGGAGAATGTAAGCCCAGTGAAAACAGGGATTTTGTCTTTATTACTTTTCAGAGTGAAGTTTTAAATGTGTTCTTCAAACTCTGTAATGTTGCTTTTTAGTTGATTATTTTGCCATTTTTTGTAGATCAAAATAGTCAAATATTGGCAATTTCATATGGTTCAGCATAGTATTTGATGACAAAGATATAGTTTAAATCTTCCACTCTGATTTTGTACCTGTCAATTTTTCCTAAAATTTCTGTTTTTCTGATAAAACAATTGAGAATTATGAGATAAGGTAGAGTAATGACTATTCTTTTTTTTTTTTAAAGATTTTATTTATTTGACAGAGAGAGACATAACGAGAGAGGAAACACTGGCAGGGGGAATGGGAGAGGGAGAAGCAGGCTTCCCGCTGAGCAGGGAGCTCGACGCGGGGCTCGACCCTGGGATCATGGCCTGAGCTGAAGGCAGACGCTTAACAACTGAGCCACCCAGGTCCCCCATGACTCTATTCATTTTTAAAGATGAATTAAACCTTAGTCAATATAAAATATGATTGTGAATGTTCTTCTGCTATGAAATTTGTATACCTGAGGTTACTGGGGTCTGGAGTTTTTTCTCTCTTAGATTCAATTTTTGTTTTACTGTAGTTTAATCCATATTCTCTTAGAAATAGATTGCTGATTATAAGGTTATTATCTCCTTAGGGTTTTTGTTGTTGACATGTATTAATCTACCCTGTAGATCTTATTAAGAATTTTCTCTTTATCCTTAGAAACTTGAATTTCCACCAAGCTATATCATTTACTGGGGTTTTAAACTTTATTAAATATTAATAAATATTTAATGTTAATATATTAAAATTAATAGTGTTGATATCATTTTATAAACATAAATTAATATTCAGTATTAATACTAATTTAATGTATTAATATATTATTAAGATAACATCATTACTATGATTTTCATTAATAGTATCAATATTGGACATTTGGGGAACAATCTATATTTTCTCTTTTGATTGATCATATTTACCTCCATTTCTTTGAATCATATCATTAGGATAGTGACACTTGAATAGATGCGCTAGATAAAACCACTACCTTGCTTTAGGCTTCTACATCCAACTACTTAAGTGACCTCTCCATTTTAGTGCCACAAATACTTCTGAAATTATGACTAGAATTGAACTCTTCCCTTTTCCAAAACTATTCCATTTAGAGTCTACTTGTCTCAATAAATGGTACAAATTTCTCATGCCAGATGGGAGAAGCCTATCATCTTTTATTCCTCCTTTTCCTTAACTCCCCTTCACCCAATTGTGTCAGCAAATCTGCCCCTTCCACCTCAAAACCACATCTCAAATTCATCCCTTCTTTCCACATAATTTGTATCACTCTCATGCAGGTCAGCATCACCAATCACTTGGACTTCTATGTCTGACTTCTAACTCATCTCCCTCTTGCCTACATGGAGGTAAAAGAGAGTATAGGAAAAACCTTATTTTTTCCCCCAAGTAGTCTCTTGGGGCCTACTTAGTTATTCTTAATTCAGTTCCATACAACAACTTCTTGTTGTGCAATTTAAGCATTGTCAAGATTAAAGAGAATCATTAATTGGACTAACATAGTTAAACAATTTGAAGAATAAAATTTACTAATAAGCCATGGACCATGATAAACCACACCCAGTGTCAGGTTTCCTATTTACAAAATAAAGATGTTGGAGTAAGCTGCTTAAAAATATGCATCATTTTAAAAATCTTATGTTTTAACCTTCACCTTTTAAATATCCTCTCGACTTTTTTTCTATTTGTCACTACAATATTAATGTCACTATCATTATGATGGTGCCATTGTGAATTGGATTTTCATAGCTCTGTACCTGATTTTTTTTTCTCATATGTGGATGATTTTCCAAACTCAGCGTCATTTCTTGAAACAAAAATATAAAATAGCTACTATATACACAACACAAAATAAGAACAGAAAAAAACATAACATCTAAAGAATCCCTTTCTTCTCAAAAAAGGCGATTCAAATAATCTTGGAAAACTGAATAAAAACATTTTAGCTTTTAATTAAGGTAATTTAACTATGGCATTTTATTTTATTTTATTTTTATTTTTTAAAGATTTTATTTATTCATTCGCGACACAGAGATACAGAGAGAGAGCGAGCATGAGCAGGGGGGAGGCAGAGGGAGAGGGAGAAGCAGGCTCCCTGCTAAGCCAGGAGCCCGATGTGGGGCTTGATCCCAGGACCCCGGGAATCATGACCTGAGCCGAAGGCAGACGCTTAACCATCTGAGCCACCCAGGTGCCCCTAACTATGGCATTTTAAATAAATTAGCACATGTCAAAATGCATTTTTGTACTGCTGATATTATAGGTTGATACAACTTCATGAAATGTTATGAGAGTTATTTAAATCACAAAGTGTTATAGTTTTCAGACTATGAGAGAACAGATCATCAACATATAATATACCGAAACTATGAGAAATACAACAGACTGATATAAAGAAATGACTGATAATTTTTCGGATAACAATTTTTCTGGTACATTGTCAGCTTAATTATTTTACCATTGTCATGGTTACTGAATTATTCAACTCTAATAAACCTAGTTACACATGGGTGAAAATTTTAGAAAGGCCTCAAAAAGATTGCTATGCAGATTTCAGTATTTCATTGCAAATTGGTGAAAAAATAAATTTAAGGTATGTTTAAATTCTAAATGTAAAAAAGATTCTATATTTTTTTTGTTGTTTTTTTTAAAGTGTATATATTTGTAATGAAACACAATAGTAACCATTATAGTCACTCTAGGTTTGCAAGTTAGAATTAAACAAGAGAACACTATTTTTCTGAGGTTTGTTTTAAATTAATATATATATATATAATTCATATTATATATTATTCTGGCTATCCCTTTAAAATACAACAAAATTATTATAAATAATTTTAATAAATAATAGTAATTTTGTTGTAGTATTTTTAAAGGACATAACCAGAATTTATTTATATATATATACGTATATGAACACACATATGTAAGTGTGAATGTATATATATGTTTGTATATATAAATATAGAAAAATAAGAAATGACTTTTTTTTAAGGATTTTATTTCTTTATTTAAGAGAGAGAATGAACAGGGAGAGCAGCAGAGGGAGAGGGAGAAGCAGACGCCCTGCTGAGCAAGGAGCCTGATGCGGGGCTCGATCCCAGGACCCTGGGACCATGACCTGAGCTGAAGGCAGATGCTTAACCGACTGAGCCACCCGGGCACTGCTGAAATGGATTTTCTTGAAACTCATAGTTTTATTTGAAAATTTTAACAATTACCTTTTTATTATTTAATGAGAATGGTTTCCAATTTTGACAATGTTTCCTGTATTTCTGTTTCACTGATGGATTAAATATATATAATGATTTTCATTTGTGTTGATTTCTCATACCTTTTGTATTTTATGCCAATATGAATGAGAATACAGTATAGTATGACAAAGTAATGATTTAAATACATACATAATAATTTTTCCTGGTTTATAATTTTAAAGGATTTAAGATTGTATTAGAATTACATACAGGGCGCCTGGGTGGCTCAGATGGTTAAGCGTCTGCCTTCGGCTCAGGTCATGATCCCAGGGTCCTGGGATCGGGTCCCACATCGGGCTCCCTGCTCCTTGGGAGCCTGCTTTTCCCTCTGCCTCTCTCTCTCTCTCTGTCTCTCATGAATAAATAAATAAAATCTTTAAAAAAAAAAAAAAAGAATTACATACAAAACCAGGCACCTCAGTGGCTCAGTCGGTTAAGCATCTGCCTTCGGCTCAGGTCATGATCCCAGGGCCCTGGGTTTGAGTCCTGCATCGGGCTCCCTGCTCAGTGGGAGTCTGCTTCTCCATCTCCCACTCCCCCTGCTTGTGCTCTCTTGCTCTCTCTCTCTTGCTCTATCTCTCAAATAAATAAAATCTTAAAAAAAAATTACATACAAAACAGTTTATTCTGTTGTTCAAAAATATGGCAAACCGTGGCAAACTAATTCCACTTTGTAATAGTTATGTGACTTTTTGTCATTACTTCTTTGTGCCTCAATTGCCTAATCGGCACAATGGAGATAGCAGTACCATAAAAAGCACTTAGAAGAACCTGTGGCATTTAATAAACATCCAATAAGTGTAACCATTTTACTGGAAAATTAGAAAATAAATAAAGCAATCCACTTATATTTATATTTCTATACTTTGATCTAGGTTGCACTATAAAATAAAGAAAGCTTTATTTTATAAAAAAACAAAGTTTCAAAAACATATTCTCTCTGATGATGTCTTTATTTGACAAGGGTATAATTTTGAATATTTGAATAAAACTATTTATGAACATATGAAAATAAACTGGCTCATACTTAAGTGTAATAACATTAATAGGTAATGTTTATTAATAGCTGATTTTTGCTGAGTGTTTTCTATGTGCCAGTTACTTGCCTAAGGAATTTATATATATTATCTTATTGAAATATAATTATAGTCCTTTGGGGATACTTTTATCTTCATTTTTCAGATGAGGCAACAGAATGATGGAAACTTTAAGTAACTTGCTCAAGGTCATTCTGATAAGAGAGAAATGTCAAAACAAATGCTTAGTCAATTTGATTGGAGAGCTAAGTACTTTAGTTCCTCTACTCTGGTCCCATCTAGTAACTAGTGGCTAATACAGTTGTGAGGATATCATTCTCTGATATATTATAAAATTTTAAGGTCAGTGTTCTCATAGCAAAAGAATCATAACTAGAGACCATATAGATATTGAGAAGGCCTTCACAAAATTATGAATTCATAAGTGCAAAACTCTAAAATGAGATTGTTTAGAGATTTTAAAGCAGTGAGTTAATTTTAAAATCCACAATCTAAACATCTAAATGAATGTTGTGATTCTTAAAAACTGAATTAGCGAATAATGCATTTTTTCAAGTAATACTGTCATACCTCAAAACATTTTGAAAATTCCATATTTGATATTGCATCATAGACAGTTTCCCACTTTGTTCTCTGTGTCAATACATCAGTATTACATCTGAATAGCATTTTCACACACACACAGACACACATACATATACACACATACACACTTGCTTGAAAATTATCTGGATTTGGCAATATGTTGGGTATTAAAAGTTGGATGAAATTGTCTCTAGACAACATGAGCTAGATACATTTTTCCTATTTCTTTAGTTAGTAGAGCTAAAAATCCTAGAAATTAGATATACAGAATAAATATAAGAAGATTCTGAAATGTGGAGAGAAGGAGGCAGGCTATTAGAGACTGTGGTAACCAAGGAATGACACAGCAGTGACTTTCCTGGGTTTCCTTTTTTGCCTTATTTATCCCAGACTCAGTGATGAAGTCAGTAACTTAGAAATACCAATGGCCATCAGCCAAAAAGTCCATGTAAAGCCTACTTTCTGTAGCTCAATGACCAGGAAAGCGACAGCCAAGCAAGACAGAAAGCTTTCAGAGAATGATGACCCTACTCCAGGAAAATATCACAAAAAAATACTGTAGTGTTACTACCCCCTTCAGGAAAGACTAAGTGGAGATTAGATCTCCATTCTCACCAGGCTATTATAAGAAACTCCTAACTGCCTACTGTCTGGTAGAGTGGTTTCAGAGAAAGTTAAATGGGATGAGAATTCAGGATATTTATCCCTGCTGGGAAGTAATATGTTCCTTCTTTTTGGTGTAAGTGGAGAATATGCGGGGAACCTGGACTTTACTCCCAACCAACAGCAACAAAGCATCCCTGTTTCTCCCCATTGGGGGTGTGAGAGGAGGCTCAGAAGGGATTCAGGACTTTTATTACCACCTAGTGTAATGAACCTGTTCCCTATCATGTCAGTGGAGACCACATGGGAAAGAGTAATGACACACTCCTCATCCTCTCAGTTAAGATGATATCAGTGGACATCTAGTGCAGAGCCTGAAATTCCCTTTGGTCTGAAAGGAGGATGAATGAGAAATTTGGACTCTCATCTCCACCTGTCAGTAAAAAACAGTGCTCCTTTTTCCCTCCCTGGCACAGTATCCTAGGAGAATTGCTAAAACATGTTTTAATAAGACCCAGTTTTTCAACCATAACACCCCAAATATCCAGAACATGAGGGAATCACTCATCATCTATAAACAAAAAAGTGTCTATTTGAATGAGAAAATACAATCAACAGATGCCAATATTGAGATAATACAGATGTCAGAATTATCTGAAAAGGATTTTAAACCAGCTACCCTGTAAAATGCTTCAATGTGCAATTATAAACATGTTTGAAGTAAGTAAAAAGTAGAAGGTCTTAGAAAAGAAATAGAAGATAGAAGAAGCAATTTTAGAACAGAAAATATGGGGCACCTGGATGGCTCAGTCTCAGGGGTGTGAGATCGAACCCCGTGTTGGACTCTGTGCTCTGTGTGGAATCTGCTTAAGAATCTCTCTCTTCCCCCTCCCTTTGCCCCTCTCCCTGCTCTCTCATTCTCTCTCTCTTAAAAAAAAATGAAAAATGAAAAATACTGTAATCAAAAATCTCAATGGATAGATTCAATAGCAGAAAGAAAAGGACAGGAAAAAGAGTCTGTGAACTTGAACATAGAACAATAGAAATTAACCAACCTGAACAACAGAGAGAAAATAGACTTTAAAGAAGAATAACAGGCCTCAGTGGCCTATACTTTATTGAAAGATCTAATATTTGTATCAATGATGCCACAGAAGGGGAGGAAGAAAAGGTTAAGGCTGAAAATTTCCTAAATTTGCCAACAGACATAAACCTACAGATTTGAGAGCTTATCAAACTCAAAGAGGATAATTCCAATGAAATCCACATCAAGATTTATCACAAACTGAAAACAAGTGACATAAAATTCTAGAAATCAGTGAGAAAGAAAGAGTACCTTGCTGAGGGGAAAACAGAATTCAAATTGCAGCAGATTTTTCATCAGAAACCATGTCAATCAGAAGAAAATGACATGGCACTTTTCAAGTACTGAAATAAAAGAATTGTCATTCCAGAATTCTATCTCTTGTAAAGATATCCTTTAAGAATGAAGAGGAAACCAAGACATTCTCAGATAAATGGAAAGTAAAGGAATCTGTCACTAGTATATATATCCTAAATAAATGGCTTGGCACAGAATAGAAATGGTAAAAAAAAAAAAAAAGTTACAATAGACTGAACTGAAAAAGAAAAAGTGAGTTGACCCAGTGGTATGCTATGGTGGTGACTATTTAACAATGAGATCTGCATAGGTTGGAGAACCTTAATTCACAGCATTTGACAATTTTTGAGGTATATATACTCTTACAAATGTCAATTTTAAGCTACCAATGTGGAGTATTAGCAAACACAGAGTTGGAAAGCAGTATGTACAAATGACTTGAGCTAGTGCCAGCCAATTCCCATATACCACTGGGTTAACTCTAAAGGCAATACTAAAAATAATTCTGTAGCAATGTTAGTATAAGTGGAATTGCAACATAATTGTTTTATAATGTAAATATTTATTTTTGATGAATTTTTTGTTAAAATCATTTGTATTATTTCATAGTCACTTTAAACAAAAGTCCATGTGACAAATCGTAGGTCCCTTTGTTTAAAATACATCATACATGGGGCGCCTGGGTGGCTCAGTTGGTTAAGCGACTGCCTTCAGCTCAGGTCATGATCCTGGAGTCCTGGGATCGAGTCCCACATTGGGCTCCCTGCTTGGCAGGGAGTCTGCTTCTCCCTCTGACCCTCCTCCCTCTCATGCTCTCTGTCTCTCATTCTCTCTCTCCCTCAAATAAATAAATAAAATCTTAAAAAAAAAAGATTTAAAAAAATAAAATAAAATAAAATACATCATACATGTAAACTATGTTTGGCATTATGGGTCCTTGATATACCACATAGAAAGAGCATAACATTGGCAAATAAGCGACAAGCATATCTCAAGTTAGACTTTAGGTTTTGCTTTTTCTATGAGATAATAAATTCAACCAAAGACCCCTGATCCTTTGGAAAAATGAGTCACAGTTGGGGAACTATCTATTCTGTCAAAATTAGTTATAATTTTAGTTACTGTGAATAATCAGAATAAAACTTGGTATTAGTATCTTTCTCAATACGGAAGAGAAAAATTAAATTGACTGAAGTATTTCCCATTAACACCAAGATTACCATATAAACTGAAATTTAATGGCAGTATGGATCATAAGGTATAATAATCATAGTACTAAGTGTTATTACTGACTATAGAATTTAACTAGGCCAATTCTCAGCTTGTGAGAGCAGCTGGACATCATTTCCAGTTGAGAAAATAAAGGTATCCCTTATAGAAATTTACAGAACAACTACTAGTTTTAGAATCACAGTGAAAAAAAAATTCAGTTTATCAAAGAGAAATGTATAACCCCTCTTTCTCTTTCTCCATTTTTCTGCACACACACAAACACACAAACGTAAACACACACTATCACTAAAGAATAGATGCAGGCAGGAATCCCTATATCACAGAAATTGTTTATAATTTTTTAAAGACAGTTTCTGAATGCATTAGTTGCATTCAGAAATAACTAGTTATGCTTTTAGAACACAAAGATTTTTGAATAAATAGTCTTCTATGCTCTCTTCTAAGATAATTTTTAATTTCCTCTATGAAAGTCAATAATCTGGAATTATGTCCTATTCAAGTGATTTATAGTATAACTCTTTTCCCCCCAAATATTATCATTAATTTTCAGAACATGTGCCAGAAAAGTGACTTTCCAAATTCACATTTATGTAATAATTATAAAATTATTTATCCTAATATACTGCTAACACAATTTTTACTTCTTAAATATTTTATCAAATTTGATGTCTAAATTTATTTATAATTTACTTCAAAAATAACACATGGCATTTTTGCCTTTCATTGTTAGTTTTATATATTTGGTGCAACTTTGTTTCATGGAAAAATGTTTTAAACATTAGATTAATAATAATCATTTCAATTTTAATATGCCCAATTTAAAATCAATAAACCTATACTATTCAGGCTCAGTGATAAAAATAAATTTTCCTTTATTTTTACAATATACTTATTACTTAATATAAATTTATTTAAATAAGCAGTATCAATTTTACAATCTTAGAAATCTTATAATTTTGTTATTCTACTTTATGCATTATTGAAGGATAGTTTTTCCTTACTTAGAGAGGAACCCAGATTTTATCCCTAGACGTGACTTCGCAGTTAATTGACCTCTGTATCTTCAAGGATTTTGACTCATTGTACTATTCTGTTCTTTGAGCATGATTCTCTCTCCCAGTGTTTTCCATTGCTCATGGCTCAGCCTTCTGTGTCCTTTCATCTAAGAAGCAAATAACTAAAACGTGCGTGCATAATGCCAAATTATCTATGTGTAAAACAAAGGTGTTGGAAGAGAACAGGAGTCAGCAAAATATGGCAGAGTTGGGTAGTCAAAACAGGTACAATATAGCTTACAAACTCTAAATACTTATGCTCTGGCCCCTTACAGAAAAAAAAAAAAAATTACCAACCCACATTAAACCACTCAAAGTCAGGTGCTTTGTTACATAGCAAAAGCTATGTAATACAAATAAAAAGAACAAAATATGAGTAAGTTCCTTTACTGAAAGTGGGGAAAAATTGTCTATCATTAATATTCCAGAGAATGTAAGGAAAATGAATGGTAATTTTGGTAACATAAAAATAAAAATATTTCTCATGGAAAAACAGATGGAAATAAGAAAGCATACTTGCAAATGATGTCACTAATAAAGAATTAATGTCCCCAATATATAAAGAGATTCTAAAAGTGAGAGAAAGAAAATATTAATAAGTTCTAAAATAAAAAATAGATATAAATAATAATTAAAAATTATCCTTAAACATAAAAATGATTATCAACCTTTAAATAAGAGATAGATTAAAACTGCACTGAGATACTATTTCTCACCTATCAGTTTATTTGTCTTTATATTCTTTTGATGTTCTCACCGACAGACATAGGTAAGTTTTCAGCCAACAACTACTGTCAACCACCAGCTTTATGGTGATTACAGTCCTTATCGTCTTGCTTTCTAGCTTAGACCTCAGATAGTGCAAAGAAACAAGTCATCTCCACTGCTCTTTGTCAAAATTTCTGGTTTCATATAATTTGAATAAGTTGTCAAGAAGCCATAGTAGTTGGATATTATATTTCAGAAATTATATTGAAAAGAGTATCTTGAGGTAAAACCTTTCCAAAAATAGATTTATATAGGAATCTATAAGTATTCTGAATTAGCCTAAAAATAACATTTTCGTAATTAACTATTTTCTACTGGAGCATAAATTATGCAACACTGTAAGTGATACATCCCTAGAATCTAATACCATAAAGTTAATATCTTAAAACATTGGAAAATAAAACTTGAAGAAGTTTAAGGATTATTATGTTTTGAGGTTCCTTATTTTATTTCAAGTACAATTGAGTAAGGAATAGTTATAAACATGAAAATCTTATCCTAGTTCTCTCAAAGAAGTAATTTTTGAATAAAATCATTATTATTCCCTATATTTGATATTGAGATTTCTTATGGGAATAGTCACCTTGGTAACCAAACTCCATGAAAAAAAAATATAAACAATATGGGGTATGGTTTTTACCTTTCTTTTTAAGGATAAGCCAAGGCAAATACTTTAGAATTTCAAGATACTAAGGAAGTGGTTAGAACTTTCTAATTTTGAGAATACTGACAAGAGGTATGCAATAGAAATAAGCTTTGAATGAATTAAAAATGAAAGTACCTGGGCCACACGTTCTTCATCATCAGAAGGTTAGCTTGGGTTTTTTCATATGATGGTTGTCAGAAACTTTCTAAGAACATCAAGTTGACAAGTCCCAATATGCATGTGAAGAAGTCTAAATAACTATATGGAGACAGATGCCATGTGTAGGAGCACCAAGGTGACAGATACTTTAGTAAAGCTTTCTTGGACCTTGCAGACCAGTGCCAGTACAAGCTGAAGGTAGTCTAGTGAACTATCCCATTCAACATGATAGGGAAGAAAAGAAGCACCCAGATAAATTCTGTCCTAATTTTTGATGAGCAAAACCAGGAGAACATGTTTGAATAATCTATTACATCAAAATAGGTCACCAAAACAAAAGCTGAGCAGCGTTCTCCACCTGTTTCCTGATTATAGAAAGTTAGGCCCAAAACTTTTTTTCTTCTTAAAGAATTTCTGTATCTTGTAGACTAAGCATGTGGCATAATCATTAGTATAATTCCTTTAAAAAATTATCAGCTTTCTATGAATCTGATTCAGGTGCACTTCATGTGCTCAAAGCCACCTCTGTACTCTTACGAAGACAGAACTTTGTCTGCAAGGATATATCAATCTTCAATGGAAACACTGAAAATTCTAAGTCATTTTGTCAAGCTTAAAGGCTGTTAGGCATTAACTCAGATTCGATAAAGGTCTTAAAAAAGTCTTACAGCCCTATCCATGGATTTAATCTTCACCCTTAGACCTTGTTTAACTTTTTATTTGGGGAGATTTTTACTGATGAGAGTCTGGAGATAAGAAACAGATTCACTTATCGTATCTGGTGCTACTCTAGTATATCTAAATTCTGCTTGCAAACTGAATATTTCATTCTTCAGTTCATCTTTCTTTCTGTATCTTATCATAGACAGTTAAAACATGAATTGACACTTTCATATATTTTGCCTATAAATCATCTTCCCAGGGTGACAGAGTTTATTAGAAAATTTTTTGTCTTCCCAGTTACTGTAGATGACAGTTTTTTCCAATTGTTCTGCAACTGCAAACACAAGTCACCATTCTTCCCGCTTGGTACAATTTGCTGCTTTTTCAGTCTCCATTAACGGTTAGCTTACCCCCCCCTTTTCTTTTACTTCATTAACAATTTCTCAGCTACTTTCTCTGCCTCACTCAACTTTCTCATGAGAAAATCAATGCCACCTATTTTAAGTTAAAGTGACTACTGAGTCCACCTGAAATACTACATAGGTGGATGAGTCAGTTTGTAGGCTAATAATGCAGTAAGTCAATCATATTTAGCCACAAAAGTGAGACCACTTACCTTTCTGGATATTGCCATAGTTTTTTTTTTGGTCAACTCTAACGAACTCATGGTGGGGAGATTCTGAAAAAAACACAGTCAAAACCTCAACAAGTTGAACCCATTATTTAACACATACTTGAATGTCTCCATTTTTAATATTTAGATCTATTATCCATTTAGAATATATTCTTGGATATGGTGTAAGAAATTGGATAAATTTTATATTTTTCAATGTAATATCCACTTGAAAATATTTTGTGCTACCAATTTCAGATGTCATCTACATTATATAATGTATTTTCATCATTTGAGTGTTTTAAAAAATTTTTTTCAACTGCTCTACCACTTTATAAGTCAATACCACACTGTTTTTAGTTATAGGATGTTATACTATGTTTTAATATCTGATTGGGCTAGCTCCTAGTTCCAAACACACACAGGTGCTCTTTGAATACAGATTTTGAATCCACGTTGCTTGTCTTTCTTGTTGATGATCTATTAGCTCTCTTGTAACAGAGCTCGTAACCACCAGATATACTACATCAGTCATACCATGAAAATTTAAGTTTGAGGTAAAGCGATTAAAAAAATTTGATCTCTCTGTCTCAAGCCCTAAGAGGGTGTTCACAAGCAAAATGAAGGAGAAAGAAGTAGAAATAAGATTTAAAGTATGATTTAGTTTAATGAGCTCTTATCAATCTTATAGGAAGCAGCAATCAGATATAAAGGACCTAAATGACTCTGACATTCCCCAAATACTATTAACTTAGTCTAAAATCTTGAGTGACTATTTAATTCCATTGAACATAAAAGATAGGTTTGAGAATGAATTACTGGCATGTAATTAAAAGATACTGCTTATGCTACATCATTTAGTAAATCTAAATTGAACTATTTCAATTTGTTGGTGGCTTTGAGAGCTTATTAATACAGTAAATAAAAATCATACTGCACTGAACTATATGTAGTTCACATATTAGGTATATAAACTATATACTATATATTGGATGATATATTAAGCATATAAACTATATAGGTATATTAGGTATATAAACTATACCTAATATATCACCTCCAAGAAACGTATTTTCCTGGACTCTATTTCTTCCTTCTGAGACAACTGAATCAGTACCTTAGTATAGGAATATCCCGTTATGTCTCCTCAGAGATGTCTCTACTAGAATTTCATTTCTGCTAAAGGTGTGGATATCTGATGCTGGGAATTAAAAGAAAAAGTAAGGAAGAATATGGAAAACAAACCCTTTTAAAACCAAAGCAAATTCCAAGGTTTTCCCAACTCTTCATAGTTTCTATTCTTGCTTCCTTTTCTAGTACACATGGACTTTATATTTTCTAAATAATTAAAATTATACAATCTAAATAATTGAATTAATATGTGAATACCATATTAGCTTCTTTTTTTCTGATTTTACTTCCCACTATTGTAGAATTTTCCTAGGATGAATTTGCACCATTTTAATTTCAGAACTGTTTTCAGAGCTTCTCCTATCATGGCATGACTGCCATGTCCTAAGATCAGGTTTTGTGGAACCACTGTGAACCTTATAATTAAGCTTAATATTAGCAAGACAGCTTTTTTTTTTTTATCATCTAAGGGTTGAGAACATGTTGTATGCCCTTATTATTAAAACTACGTAAAGTACTTGGAACATTCCTGACCTGAATGCCTTCCATAATGCTTGTATTTTTCTCATTTCAAAATAACTAATTTCCAGGTTTTGTAAGGTTGTCCCATTTTTTGTTACCTTCTCCTTCACCTTTATTCAATCCATTCTCTTGAACCTTTGTTTGGATCAATAAAATCCAAGGCTAAGTGGAAGATGGCCTTATATTTATTTTCCAAACTATTATTTTTAATGTTTCTCTAAGATATTTATACTCTAGAAAGGATTGAAGCAATTTTCTAAGCTTCTAATTCACTATTCATGAGTAATTTGAGGACCTGGTAAAACAGAAATCAGTTGTTTTAATTTCCTCCATTGCTTCTCCCTCTTTTTTTTTTCAGTTTTTCATGTAATTGGAGTTGTTTTTCATAGAACTGTGAAAATTATGTTATGAAAATGATTACCTAAAATTTAAACCCTCCCAAGAATCTCCATTTGGCTCAAATGTATGGCAAGAGTGTTTAGGTATGAATTCAACAATAGCCTCCAAAATAAGAGAATATCACACTGACCATTGATTTCATATTATTTGTATTTCTCTATGTGGAGTATGCTTAGTCTGATTGAATCCAGCGATGCTACTTATGTGTAAAAATATGCTGGCAACTCAGAGCCATTGTGTAAGCAGGCTTATTTTTTTAAGGTAATTATACTCACTGATAGCCTTAACAGGACTTAGAGCCATGCCACATAGAAAGTAATACATTATTAAACATTTGCAGAAAAGAAATCCATGAAAAATCAGTTGAGCTTGACTCATGAAGGCCAGCCTCAGGAGATGAGTTTTGGTATCTTGAGTTTAATTTTGATCTCATGGAATTTGACTGTTACTTATGACTTGGGCCATTTTTGGAATCCTTGATTAAGGTTTCCCAACAAATTATTCAGCAACAATTATGTTAACATTTGCTGTGTTTTGATTATAACAAATTATAGAAAACCAAAATGTCCTCAAGCATATTTATAGAAACATTTCTACATGTGACTCAGAGTCCAAAATGTGTGAGTGTGTGTGTGTGTGTGTGTGTGTACTTAACAAGTTAAACCCTCAAATAGGGACAATTATTTATTAGAATTCTGAAGTATGGGCTAAAGAGCTAAATATTCCTGCATTTGGCTGATAGGCACTTTAGAAAAATAAATAGCTTTAGAGTAATAGGCTGAAAAATTGATTCAAATTTTAAGGTAAATGAAGGTTAAGTCTAAACTAAACACATTGCACACATGCACAATCAGGTCTCTGAAAAGATAAAGGTCATAATGATTGCAATACTTAAAATGGGCATGTCTTTTTTTTCTTTTTTTTGGCTGATGATGCTTAATACAAAGTAAATATTAAAGCAACTGATATAATTTTCTATTAACACATTTTTATCAAAGTAATAGCTATTTCATTAGATTAAGTGAATAGGTATTGCAAAGTTGTCATACATTCAAATCAGAATTTTAGCCTTAGACTGAATCTAAGATGCTTTTAAAAAGGTTCATTTCACAATGCCATTTAAATTTCCACACCTAGATATTGAGCTTATGGTACTTTTAGAAAGAAATGGTCATGTAAAATTCTCAAGGTTTAAAGGAGAATTACGATCTAAAGATTTTAATTGCAATTACAAATCTAGAGTTACTCCTAACATGTCTCCTACTTCATTATTTTGCCCTCAGCAAGTATGAATTAACCATGAGCAAAGAATATTAGAGAAAATTAATATATGGCCTTCTCAAATAATTATCAGTGCATTTGGCCTTTTATTTTATGTTTAAATTACCGTAGGGACATCTACTGCTTATCTTATCCTATTTTGTTCCCATGATACTATTTTTATCTAATAGTTGTCAGACTAATAGCATAATAATGTGAAATAGCATCATAATTATGCCATGAATTAAGAGCAATTGTAGGTAACCGGCAGTGAAATAGTTTTGCAGGTTGAAGACTTTGTCTTTGGATATGTTAAGTTTGTGATGTTTATTTGAATGTGGCCAACCAATTTCCTAAAGAAATTAATGAGGTAATCCCTCCTTCTTCTCATCACTCATCTCTTTGTTTAAACAACTCCTCTCAGTAGGTCGTTCTGTTACTCTTCATATGCTTACCTTTGTCTAATTCCATCATAGAAATTAACACTATTTGAAATCACATTATTTATTTACTTCTCAGAAGCTAGAACAATATTTGGAACATAAAAAGCATGCAATAAATATTTGTTAAATAGATGAATGAATAAATTTAGATATCACTTCAATTAACATCTTCTATTTGCTTGCAAGATGACTTATTCCTCAACTCTAGAGTTTGTCCACAAGTCATAGTCAACTCTTGAGGCAAGAATATGGCTATTGCCCTCTAAAGTGGACTGTTAGTTTGAGGTTTGTGTGTGTGTGCCTCAGAGCAGACAAAATGGGCCATTTGTAATATATAGTCTTAATTATGTTACCACTTTTTGGCAGGTTTAATCAAAGTTTCTACATTCTAATAGCAAGATTACATAGTAAATAAGCACACTCAATGGGAAGATATTTTTCACAGTAAAATGGTAAGTATCACACATTCTATTTCTGCAATATATACATATATATTGTCTTACCAAAGAGATGCTTGCAAATTTTAGTTTTGCTTTCTTAAAAAAGAGATAATCATAAAATTTGCTCACTCTATGTACTCCTAAATGAGAAAGAACAAACCATTAATGGTATGGTGAGTTATAGGAAGTTTTGTGGAATTTCAGGCTTATAAATGAAAATTTAATTCATATGGTCATATCCTTTATAATAATATCTACATGTAAACAAACAAAACTTTGCTTTTGTTTTTATTTTATGTTTAAAACTTTTTATTTTATGTTTAAATAACCCTAGGGACATCTACTGCTTATCCTATCCTATTTTGTACCCATGATACTATTTTTATCAAATAGTTGTCAGATTAATAGCATAATAATGTGAAATAGCATCATAATTATGCCATGAATTGAGAGCAACTGGAGGTAACTGGCAGTGAAATAGTTTTGCAGGTTGAAGACTTTGTCTTTGGATATGTTAAGACTATGTCTTTGTTTCTGAATTATTGTCCAACTCAGAAGTTATAAAATTGTCTAATCCACACAAAAAAAGAAACCTATCATGGTTTCTTTAAGAACATGGATTGTTAATATTAACACAAAATATAGTTAAAATTGAAAAAAATAGAATTTCTTGAAAACTAAGCATTTCTTCAGGGATTAGATATTTACATACAAAATTTTGTGTAGATGTGTATTTTTATTTCTCCTGAGTAAAAACACACAAGAAAGATTGCTAGGTAATATGATAAATACATGGTTAACTGTAGTAGACATTATAAGATTGTTTTCCAAAATCATAGTAACTTTTGCATTTTTCACCAATAGTGCTTGAGGGTTATATTTGCTCTGCATCTTCACTAGCATGTAATGATATACTGTGGTTTTAATTACATTTTCCAGAATGACTAATGATGTTGACGGCCATTTTATTTACACCCTTATTTGCTATCTGTGTGTTTTTTTCATAAAATATTTATTCAATTATTTTTTCATTTGTATTGCATTGTTTGTTCTCTTATCATTGAGGTATGTTAGTTCTTTGTATATTCTGGATACAATGTAAGTCTATTTTTGGATATGCATTTTATTTTCATTTTCTTAATGGTGTCTTTCAAAAAGCAGGCAAGATTAATCTGATCATGTCTAATATATAATTTTAAATTTTATTTTATGTTTTTGTGTCCTACCTAAGAAAGCTTTGGTTTTCCCAAAGTCTCAGCATATTCTCAAGTGTTTTCTTCGTGAAGTTTTCTGCTTTAATTTAGTTCTAGTTTTAAATTTATGATATATTTTAATTTTAAATATGTTGCAAATGTTTAAATTTTATTTATTTTGCATATGGATGCGCAATGTTTTTAGTACCAATTTATTAACTAAACTATCCTTTCTCCTTTGAATTGCCTTACCAGTTTTGTTGGAAATTAATTGACCAAATATGTATGGATCTATTTTTTTACTTTCTACTCTGTGCCATTGGTCTATGTGTCTTTGTTTTACAAAATACCACACCATCTTTATTGCTGTTGCTTCATATTAAATGTTGTCAGAAGTGAGAGGCCTCCAAATTCTTAGGTTGTTTTCCAAACTGAATTGTCTATTTCCCTTGCCTTTCCAAATAAACTGCTTCCAATTTTCACACACAAAATCCTAAAAGGAATATGATTAGGATTACACTAAAGCCAAAGATCACTTTGGAGGGAATTAATATCTTGACAAATTGTGTCTTTCAATCCTTAAACACTATATAATTCTCCATTTATTTAATTTTTTAAAAGATTTATTTATTTGAGAGAGAGAGAGAGTAGAAGTAGGGAGAGAGAGAGAGGGAGAGAATCTCAAGCACACTCCCCACTGAGTGTGGAGACTGGCATGGAGCTCGATCTCACAACCCTGAAATCATGAACTGAGCTGAAATCAAGAGTCAGATGCTTAACCTACTGAGCTAGCTAAATGCCCCTCCATTTATTTAATTTCTAAAGAGTTTTCTCATACTTGGTTGTGATCTCCAAATTTGCATGTGTTCTGTCTCTACTTTTATTTGAATTTTCAATTCAAATAATATTCTCAAATCTCTTGAGACTTTTTCTTTGATCCATAGGTAATTTAGAAGTTTGTTAACTTCTAAATATCGGGGATATTTCATATATTTTTCTGTTACTCATTTAAAATTTAATCTGATTGATAGAAAAACACTTTGGGGGCACCTGGGTGGCTCAGCTGTTAAGCGTCTGCCTTCGGCTCAGGTCATGATCCCAGGGTCCTGGGATCGAGGCCCGCATCAGGCTCCCTGCTCCGTGGGAAGCCTGCTTCTCCCTCTCCCACTCCCCCCTGCTTGTGTTCCCTCTCTCAGTGTGTCTTTCTCTGCCAAATAAATAAATAAAATCTTTAAAAAAAACAACACTTTGCATAATTTCAATTCTTATAAATTTGTCAAGGTTTGTTTTATGCCCCAGAGAATATGGGCTATAATAATGAATATTCCATGCATTCTTGAAAAGAATATGTGTCTCCTATTGTTTGGTGGTTGGTAGTAATGTTCAAATCTCCTATATATGGATCTTCCTCAACTTACAATGAGGTTATAACTTGATAATTTAATCATAAATTAAAAAAAAAAATTATAAGTAGAAAATACACCTAACCTACCAAACATCATAAATTAGCCTTGCCTACCTTAAACATGCTCAGAACATTTACATTAGCGTACTGTTGGGCATAATCATTTAATAGAAAGTCTATTTTACAATAATGTATTGAATATCCCAGGTACTTTATTAAATACAATACTGGAAGTGAAAAAAACAGAATTGTTGTATGGATACAGACTGGTTTTCTTATCATTTGTTTGCCCTCATAATCACTGAGAGCTTCTACTAATTGACATCACCCAGCATCATGAGTATCATCTGCATAACATTAGCCTGGGAAAATACCAAAATTTAAAATTCTAAGTATGGTTTCTACTGAATGTGTATTGCTTTCACACTGGGTAAAGTCAAAACATTGTCAAGTCAGACTGTCATAGGTTGGGAACTATCCCTGAGATTTTCTATTTATTCTGTTGTTTAATGAGAGTAGAATATTGACTTTTCAACTATGATTGTGGATTTGTCTATTTCTCCTTTCAGTTCCATTTTTTTGTATTTCATGTATTTTAAAACTCTGTTGTTAGGTGCATAAACATTGAAAATTGCCATGTCATCTCAATGAACTCACCACATTATCATTATATAATGGCTCTGCTTATCCCTGGCAATATTTCTTATTCTGAAGTCTACTTTATTTGACAATATATCCATGTCTGCTTTCTTTTGATTAGTGTTTGAATAGTATGCCTTTTGCATATTTTACTTTTAATGTGCCCATATCTTGATATGTAGAATGTTTCTTGTAGATAGCATATAGTTAGATCCTGATTTTAAACTGAATCAATTTCTGTATTTTAGACCATTTATACTTAGAGGTTTTAAGCCATTTATATTTAATTATTGATATGGTTATATTTATATTTTTCATCATGCTAGTTGTTTCTATCTGATCTGTCCTTTTTTTATTATTTATTTTGTTCTTATATCATATTTGCTTTTACTGAAATTGAGCTCATTCTTTACTCCTTCCCTCCATGTTTTTGGTATATGGTGTCACACTTTATCCTTTTATTTTGTAAGTCTGTTGACTGATTTTTATCTATATATTTATTTTTATTGCTTTTATGCTTCCTACTTTCCTTACTTTTGTTTTTCTTCTTTCCTTTCCCCTCAAAGAGTCCCGTTTAACTTTTCTTATAGAATTGGTTAGTGGTCATGAACTCCTTTAGCTTTTGTTTTTCTGAGAAACTTTTTATCTCTCCTCCTATTCTGAATGACAGCCTTGCTGGATAGAATATTCTTGGCTGTGGATTTTTTTTTCCTTTTGGCGCTTTGAATATATTATGCCACTTTCTTCCGGCCTGCCAAGTTTCTTCTAAAAAATCCACAGATAGTCTTATGGGGTTTCCCTTGTTTGTAACTCTCTTCTTTTGCTGCTTTTAAAATTCTCTCTTTATCACTACTTCATGTCATTTTAATTACTCTATGTCAGTGTGGACCTCCTTGTGTTGATTTTGTTGGGGGATCTCTGTGCCAGTTGGACCTGGATATCTGTTTCCTTCCCCAGATTTAGGAAGTTTTCAGCTATTATTTCTTCAAGTATATTTTCTTCCCCCTTTCCTCTCTTCTTCTGGGATCCCTATAATGCAAATGTTATTATGCTTGATATAGTCACTAAGTTTTCTAAGTCTATTCTCAATTTGCATATTTTTACCTCTCACATGCTCAGCTTGATTACTTTCCATTACTCTGTCTTCCATATCACTAATTTATTCTTCTGCTTCCTCTAGCCAGCTATTTATGCCATCTAGTATATTTTTAATTTCACCTGTGTTCTTCATCTCTAATTGGTTCTTTTTTATGTTTTCAATCTCTTTGTTAAGGGTCTCACTGAAATCCTCCACTCTGTTGCTGTACATCCTCGGGCTGTTTATCATGCTGTCCCTTTAAGGGTAGGGACTCAGCTTCCTCTTGACCTCTGGGTTGTCTGAGAGCTGAGCCCTCTGATTTTCTTAAGTTCCAGGCTTTAAGTCTCACTGGTTGTAAGCACTCACAAAATTCAGGCCCTCTAGTTTTCAAAGCCAACTGTTATAGGGACTCATCTTCCCCACGCAGTCTCCCTGGTGTGATAGTCTGTTTCTCTCCCTTGTCTGTGCCTGCAGCCTCCTCCCTCCTGACCCAGCAGATGACCACAGTTTTGCTTCCTACTATGTATCCACCCTTCCTACCCTCTTCAGTGTGGCCTCTTCTCTACATTAGCTGTGAAGTTTGTTCTGCCAGACTTTGGGTCATTTTGGGGGTTATTTACACTGATGTGAATGTTACCTAGTTGTATCCATGGGATGAAGTGAGTTTAGGGTCCTCTTACTTTGCTGTCTTGGCCACCCTCCCCTCTACTGTAATTTGTATCTTTGTTTTTCTATATGTAATGTGTCTTTTTTCTATGGTGGCCTTCAAGATGTTCTCTACCTTTCATTTTCAGCAGTCTGAATACAATATGTTTAGAGTTTCATTGTTGTTGCATTTATCCTTTTTATGGTACTATGAATTTTGAGAGTTTAATGTCCATCATTTTTTTAAAAATTCATGACCATTATCTCTTCAAATATTTTTTCTGTCACCATTACTCTTTTGCTATGGATCTTCAATTGTATATATATATTAGATTGTTTGATATTGTCCCACAGTTCTTGTATGGTTAGCTCTTTTTCATTTTGTTTTAAATTTTGTTTGCATTGTTTTCTTATGTCTTTTAGTTCTGATAACTTTTTTGTTTGTTTGTTTGTTTTTAAGGTTTTATTTATTTATTTGAGAGAGAAAGAGAGAGAGTGCCTGAATGGGGAGGAGGGACAGAGGGAGAGGGAGAAGCAGACTCCCCCCTGAACAGGGAGCCCAACATGGGGCTCAATCCCAGGATCCATAAGATCATGACCTGAACAGAAGGCAGATGCTTAACCAATTGAGCCACCCAGGCACCCTTGATAACTTGTAGTAACATATCTCCAAATCCATTTATTATTTTTTAGCTGTCTTAAGTCTATTTATGAGCCATCAAAGGAATGATTTATTTCTGATACTTTATTAAATTTTAACATTTTCATTTGATACTTTCTTATAATTTCCATCTCTTCTGAAACTCTCAATTTATCCATGTTGTTTATATTAGCCAATTAATCACCATTATTTTAAAGACCTTGTCTAATAATTCCTGAACCTGGGTCATTTTGGTGTCTTATTATGTTTATTATTTTGGTTCTTGATTGACACTTTTTTTAACCTTGATTTTTTGTGTGTATTTAATTTCTTATTAAATCTTCAATATCACTTGTAATACAGTAGAGACTTAAATAAATTATAATTATGCCTGAAAATAGGCATACTTCTTCTTTCATGCAGTCACTGTGGTGGTTTACATCAGTTTAGTCTGGAGCTTAGCTGAAATGAAGTTATTTTGTTGCTATGCTTTAAATTCTGCTAGCAAAATTGGCTGCCATTGCCTTGAGTTTATGATGGAGGCTGGCATGTTGGAGTATACTAGTGTTTTATAGCCAGTTTTCACTTCTATCTGTATGTCTTTACCATAAAATGTCTTTATGCCCTTGCCCCTCTGGAGGTAAAAAAAAAAAGGCATTCATTGCTTGTCATTTGAATGATTACTAGATTTGTGGTGGGTTGCAGATACAGTTGTTTTTCTAATCTAGGAACAGTCTTAGGGAGGATTTGAATGCCTGGACCTTGGGGATAGGGCTTATTCATTGTTTCTGCCCTGCTTCCTGTGGCAGCCAAATATTGCCTTTTTTTCTGCCTTTATGTTTTTATTGTGCAGGAGAAAGTTTTTCACATCTCCCACAATAGTAGCAGATTTCTAATGGTATTGGTTTAGGATAATGTGTCTAGGACTATATCCTTTCCCCTGTCTTCATCTCTTGGGAAGATTTCTTTTTATCACCCTCCACTTCTACACTCTGGCAGTCACAATCAATCTTTTCCTTTGAGGGTGAGAAGGCTTGCTGTCAGTTCCCCAGTATTTTAAGGCTTTTGCTTTGTGTGAGAGTTGGGTCCAGATGGACAGAGGTTTTGTGCCTTTCAGTTAGCAGCTTCTAATCATCTCCTATACACCATCATCATAGAGGGAAGTTCTAGTCTCTTACACTGCTTCCACCCAATCTTTCTTCTGAGCACCTTAAGGAGTTTCATGGAAAATAGCCCATGGGTGAGGGTGAACTCTCCTTGTGTTTGGAGTTCTGTTGAGTTTTAAATTTTCATCTTTATTAATATTTCCCTGAATTTGAACACATGATGTTCTGGAATAGATACCAGTTTCTTTCTTTCTTTTTTTTTTAAGATTTTATTTATTTATTTATTTATTTATTTATTTATTTATTTATTTGACAGAGAGAGAGAGAGCAAACACACACATGTGAACACAAGCAGGCAGAATGGCAGGCAGAGGGAGAGGGAGAAGCAAACTCTCCACCAAGCAGGGAGCCCAACACCAGGCTAGATCCCAGGAGCCTGGGATCATGACTTGAGCTGACATCAGATGCTTAACCGGCTGAGCCATCCAGGTGCCCTGACACCAGTTTCTTAATAAGTACCTTATAATAAATAATGTACTAGCCCTGCTTTCTATAGACAATATCCCTGGTGTGGTAAGATGAAAGCCAGATGGGAAACACTCCTAGATAACTAGCCAAACACTTCATATATGCAAGGTGGAGAATGACAGACTATCTCCATTTATATGCAGTAAGAGACAGGAGTCCCTTTTTCCTCCCCAAAAAGAGAGAATTAAAAAAAAAAAAAAGCAAGCTTTTGCCACTTCAAGATGAAATAGAAAAAAATCTTGGATTCTTACTCTTACCTTGTGGAATGTAAATACATTTTTTCATGGGCCAGATAAGCCCCAGATGTCTCTAGCTTTCCTAATAGAAAGATATATCTGATATTTATATAATATACTATTAGAAAAGTAAATACCTAGGGAACAAGCACTTTAGTCTTCCTGGCACCTTCAGGCTTAACCTAGTGACCAGTCCAGGCTATAACCATTTGTCTTTATGAGAAATATGAGATGTTTTATTATCCTTTTGGATGAGAACAATAAACTAGAAAAATGGTTACTGGCTTAATTCTAGTGGTATAGGAAAAGTAAAATGCTCCCAGGGGAAGTGAAAGCAATATTTCCTATCTTTACATCATATTTCCCTGTCTCAGAAGAGTAAGGTGTTTTTACAGAACCACTGAGAAAGAACATGAAAGTTTCATTTCTGAACAGGCTGTCACTGGTTCCATACTACCATACTAACCCATTTGGACTTTAACATATTTTTAATTGGTTATCTCATTTTTTTCTTACCTATTTGTGGGGTTGATGCCAACTAGTCTATGCTCTGTCACAGATGTACCAGACTACATGTTTCATTTCTCCTTGGAGATGTCTGTTCCTTTTTTGACAGGTTACTTGGTTGCTCTGAAAACTAGATCTCTGATGGGTTCAATTAAAGTTCTAATTTTGTACTATCCTCAAATTTTTCTCATTGTTAGGTCAAGTGCTGTACTTTTCTTCTTTTTCTTTTCTTTTTTCAATTCTTTTTAGCTTCTATCTTCAGTGGAAGCAGATATATATCTAGTACTTACTCTTTGGTGTTTGGCTTCTTTTGCTCAATTATGTTTATGAAATTTATACATGTTATTTCATAGGGTAGAAGTCCATTCTTTTTTATTACCAGTATTACAAAGTATTCTGTATGATTTTATAATTTATTTATGTATTCTACAGTTGAAGGATGTTTGAATAGTATCCCATTTAGAGCTATTATAAAAAAAGCTGCTATGAATATTTTTATGCAGATTTTTTTGTGGAAACATACTCACAAATTTTGCAATGAAACTGCCCTGACATAGGGAGATACATGTTCACCTTTAGTAAGTAATCTAATTTTAAAAAGTGATAATAGAAATTTACATACTTAATGCAAAGAGTGACAGTTTCAGTTTTTTAATTCTTGCCAACATTGATATTGTTGGCCTTTTAAGAGTTAATGTTAATTATTAATATTAATTATTACTCAGTAATAATTGTGAAATTGTCTGTTTGAGTTTGTGAATTGATTATAGAGTTAGAACTGGAATAAAATTTTGTTCCAGTTTATAAATTCTAATTCAGTTGTTCTTTCTTTTTCTTTCTTTTTTTTTTTTTTTTGGCACCTTGTACTACCCAATATTACCTTTGACATAGTCAGTTGAGAGAGATGAAGTGAGTCAATCTGGCTTCTTTTAGTGCTTATATTTTTAAAAGATGAGGAAGGGTTTAGAATAACAAATGAACATAGAAAATAAAATATGCAGACTGGTTCTGAATTTTAAACTGTTTCTTCATTTCTATAAATATAATATAGAAATTATATTTATATTTATAATGTAATTCCAGTTCGTGTCATCCAATAATACTTCCCAAATAGGATATGAATTTTTACTTGGAGGGAGTTATTCAGAGTATGTATATGTGCTCTGCACATAGTTGAAAAAAAGTCTTTTTAAAGTTAATGTGTCAAGGTTGCACCAACATAATTTTTAGAAAGCAGGTAAAAATTGATTAGCTTTCCCTTTTTAATGGGTTTGTCATGTAACTAAGCTATTGGTTTGAGCTTATGTGTGGCAGTTACCTTCTTATCAGTGCAAGAATAAGATGCAAATATTTGAATTTAATCACATGAATTTTTTTTTTCTGATTTCATATCCAATACTATAGCACAGAGAAATAAAAAATACATAAATAAATATTTTTCTTTAGTTTAAAGATTGGTCAAGTATACACAAAACATACTATATTATATGTAATAGGAGAAAAGAAAAATCAGTTAACCTATCAAAAGGAAAGCAGTCTCCAAGCTAAGGTATGTTTGGATTCTTTCTCCATATTAGTAATAGCAAGCTGTCCTTCATGTCAAGGATTCATCAGACAAATGATAAATGCCTGATATTTGGTGAATTTGACATTTCAAAAGGAAAAAAATAGAAATCTTAGGGCCTTGTTTTAGTTTCAAGGATTGAGAAAACATGCACAAAATACATCCCCTGACTAATCATAGCTTGTTATTAACTGAAAGTGCATAGATAAAACATTGGTTACATTGTGACGAATCACATGAAGTGCATGATAGGAAAGCCAAGAACAATAATCCATGTTAATATATATCTCTTTTCAAACTTTATCCCATATTTTAACATCATAAGAAAAAAGAACATTGTTTTCCAAAGTAATAGTACTTAATCATTAGATAGTGATATGTCGCATGTAAAAAATTAATCTACATATATATAAGATTACATATATAATCTTGTCATAACTTCCCAATATGTTAATGTGAGCAGCTCATCCTACTGCAGTTAATACAAAATTCACCCTCCATTTTACCATTTTGCAAGAGGCTTTAAAATTTAAAAAATAAAATACCTATTTAGAAGACACAAAAGAAATGTGTGGTCTATTGAAAGAGAGATAGGATAAGTGATCAGCTTTAAAATAATTAGGAAGGGTAACCCAAGCTCAGAGGAAAGGCTTGGGGAGTCAGGAACAACTAGAAGCCAAAATGAAGGTGAATATTCTGAGCCAGAACCCGGACAACTATGTCCGCGAAACTGAGCTGGACTAACAAAGAGTTCAAAGAAACTATGATCCTATCTTACATCCTTTTCACAAGAATATGTAAGAGCTTTAAATGCTACCAAACTGGAACAGGTATTTGCAAAATCATTCCTTGCTTCTCTGGATGGTCACTGAGATGGAGTCAATTGCTTGGCAAAACATCCAAAGATCCTGGTTACTGTCGTTTCTGGGGCATGTGATGGAGAAGTTAGAATTTGGAACTTGACTAAATGAAAATATATCCATACAATACAAGCACATGAAGATTTTGTACGAGGAATATGTACTCGCTTTTGTGGGACTTCTTTTTTTACTGTTGGAGATGATAAAACTGTGAAGCAGTGGAAAATGGATGGACCAGGCTATGGAGAAGAGGAGGAACCATTGCATACAATATTAAGAAAAACAGTGTATATGGGAATTGATCATTACTGGAAAGAAGCTGTTTTTGCCACATGTGGACAGCAAGTAGACATTTAGGATGAACAAAGAACAAGTCCTATATGTTCAATGACTGGGGATTCGACAGTATATAAGTAGTGTTAAATTTAACCCAATTGCAACATTTCTCTTGGGAAGTTGTGCTTCTGACAGGAATAGAGTACTATATGATGTGAGGAAAGCGACTCCCCTGAAAAAGGTCATCTTAGGTATGAGAACAAATACAGTTTGTTGGAACCCTAAGGAAGCTTTCATTTTTACTGCAGCAAATGAAGATTACAACTTATATACTTTTGATATACATTCACAGGACACTCCTGTAATGGTACATATGGATCATGTATCTGCAGTGCTTGATGTGGATTACTCTCCCACTGGGAAAGAGTTTGTGTCTGCTAGTTTTGATAAATCTATTTGTATCTTTCCTGTAGACAAAAGTAGAAACAGGGAACATGCAGGGAACATGAAACATGTTATCTGTGTAAAATGAACTAACAGCAAATATATTATGTGTGGATCTGATGAAATGAACATTCGTCTATGGAAAGCTAATGCTTCTGAAAAATTGGGTGTGCTTACATCACGAGAAAAAGCAGCCAAAGATTATAACCAGAAGTTGAAGGAGAAATTTCAACATCATCCTCATATAAAATGCATTGCTCATCACCAGCATCTACCAAAATCTATCTACAGCCAGATCCAGGAACAGCACATCATGAAGGAAGCTCACCGACCAAAGGAGGTGAATCGTCTCAAACATGGCAAGCCTGGATCTGTGTCAATTGTGTCAGAGAAGAAGAAACACATAGTGGCACTTGTGAAATAATACTTGGTATTCCTATCAATCCTGATGTATAATTATTTGTTACATTTTGATGTGCAGACTCCAAATAAAGTACTAGCTCTAGAATAATAAAAATAAATAAAAATAAAATAATTGGAAAACAACAAAATAGAAAAAGAATACAGTAGACAATTTACCTTTGGGTAGTAAAATGGCACTCAAGGTCAGTGTTTGCAACAACAATTATTATTAAATAGGAAATATTTTAAATTTCTGCTTAATGACTTATGATCAGAACAATATCTGATAGTACATATTTTCACTTTTATTGACTAGTGTATGTATGTAAAAACATGGTAGTACAGGGGAAAAAAGAAAATCTATAATTTTCATAAAGTGTCAGAGTCATATTTAATTTATTAAAATATAAAATGGAAAAGAAATAACTAGGGATAGATTTGCAGTAACAATGAACTGAAGAGGATCATTCAGAAACTGTCAGCGAGTGAAAGATTTTTTGTTTCAGCATTAAACAAATACTCTGTTCAAGGAACAGTTCTAGGTGATGGGGAAATCATGAACAAGACAGACAGACCCCTGCTTGGAGTTCATATTCTTAAGGAGGGATGACAGATAATACACAGGCAAACAAGGAAAATACCATATAATCAGGACAGAGAAGTGTTTTACTAATCCAGTAGAGAAGTGAGGGAATATAGATATTGGACTGGATATCAGAAATACTTTTGAAATAAAATTGATAGGATTTTGTACATAGATATATACAAATTCAAATAAATAGGGTCACAGAATGTGGTATGTTCGTGCATATTTTATAGACACAAGTAAAGAGACATAATTGAGCCCTTAAATTCTGTTGTTTTCAAAGTTATTTATAACCTTCCCAAAGCTCTATAGACAGAGAAAACATGTGATACAACTTGTGAGGTGGTTCTTTGCATCTACCTAAGTATTTAGATGCTGCCTCACTTCATTGTCCAAACAAATGTCTTCATTATTCCAATAGAAAACTTGTTCATTGCGATCTTAATAAAGAGGGGTAGTGAGTTCTGTTTAGTACATGAAGTAAAAAGGAAAATATTAGGTAGAGCATTCTTAAGAGTCACTGCATGGTCAAATTCACAAAATTAGCCACATCATTAATTATTTGCTGATATCCCAACCATGCATCAATACTTTAATTTTCAAAAACCAACTAGGGGGGACTTATGATCATCTGAAGAGTGGCCCGTGTAGCAAATCATCTTTTCTCTTTCTCTTTTTCACCTTAATATCTACCTCTGCTTTCTTCCTATCTCTTTCACTCTTCCTCATATGTTTTTCTTCCTCTTTGTGTGTGTGAGTATGAGTATGTGTGTATCTCTCTCTTTACATCTCCTCTCTCCATTTTTATCTTTCTCTTCTTTCTCACCCCTTCTCTGTATTCCTTAATATCATTAAGTTCATGATTTTGATCATCCTATACTCATTTATTTCTTCACTTCCCATCCTGCCTCCTCTCAACTTCCATTTCTCATATACCCATCCTCTATGACATCCATGTATGTGTGTGGGTATAAATGCCCTTAGCTGTATTAATAAAGAAATGACATCTGACTCAATCATTGTGCAATAATTAAATACCCCAATGTATATAGTTCCTAATGTTTGTGCATGCAACATGTACAAATAACAAGTACAAACAATAAAAGTGCATGTATACACTTACTCAGCCATAGATGTTCTGCTTGATACTAACTTTTGTGTGAATGTTTATTTTTCATAGTGGTTTCTACAGTATCACTTGCTAATATATAATAATGGGAAAGTGAGCTACATATCTGAAGTAGTCACTTTGGCATTCCTAGAATGTGAGGTCTCATTCTACTTCCATTCCCATAATCCACTCATGTGCTTATATGAAACAACTATGTGATTTTTCTTTCATCTGAGTGTCGTATACCTGTCTCCATGACTCTTCCTGATGTCTTGTGCCCTTCTTTTTTCTATAAAGAATTATGTTTTATGTTTGTTGAACCTGAGTTTGCCTGAGGAATTTCATCACGGATGTTTATATAGGGAGATAATTGCCTTAATTCCATCCCTAGGAACAAGCAAGGCATCAAAGGTCCTGACCTGGAAGAGGTCACTCACTGAGAGGTTCTGGACAGGGAACAATTCCAGGCCACCCTCTGGTGGGCAGAAATGGAGCTAAGGAAAGGAGATTGTAGGAAACAAAGATAAATTTCAGAAGCAAATAAAATCTAAATTACCATCACTTCAGTAGGTAGAGGAGAAACTTCAGGAGTTTGTCAGATTACCATAGCAAGCCTGGTGTATCTATCTAGTAAAGCAATGACTCTGGGAAGCAAGCCTAGAGAGGTGCTGGAGGTGGAATGCAAAATCTGAATGCTCATTCACTGGTGTTCAGGATCCTCTGATCACCTTACCCATAAGTGGGAAGGGATTGGAAAGGACAATGAGCTTGTTTAGATGGAAGTACCATTTGCAAGGGAATAGACGCGTGATAAAAGTTTGCTTTATGACACCAATAGTGATGACAAAGAATGTCTCACATCACATCACTGTGAGTTACAGAGGGGTCAAAAAAGATCCTACTAACAAAACATGAAAGGCAACTATCAAAGTTCAAGTGAAATTTTACTTCAGCTGAAATAGAACAAGTAAATAAAAGTTGTCACCGGTCACCAGCTCAAATTCTGAGCAATTTCAACAGTCAAATATCTAGCATCAGCGAAGATAATGAAAACACTCTTACTTATATAGCACAGACATGTAGTACCAAATATTTGAAATCTTTATTTTGGAATTAAGAGAAAAATAAATTCCATCTGAGTGTACCTCTTAGCAATTACTAACAATAAAATTCTGTATTCTTACCTAAACTTCTAGACTTCAGGAAATAGTAGATAATTTGTTTGGAAATAACTGACTGCTAACTGAAATACAAAGTGTATGTAAAAATGCAATTAAAAAAATCATTTCCATGATACACATGTAGATGTAGATGAAAAATCTGGCCTGGTTTAACTGTTATTTAGGTTTTGTCAGCAATTCCTATGATCAGCTGTTAATCATAGAATTTTACTTAATTTTCTTTTAAAAACACACAGTATTTTTCATGGCATATTCTTTGTCATTCATGCCAAAGGAAAAAAAAACGAACAATTATGAACAGCAATAGGGAATGATTATAGTTTGTCCAACCACCACAGGACCTGGATATCTGCCAGTAACACAAAGAACTTTTCTACCTATGGCTTTCACCATGGGATCCCCAGTGCACTTTATGAGCCAAAGAAATATTGTGACACCCCATCCAATCATTCACGCCTGAGCCCTACTGGTGTACACATTTATGAGGGTGAAAATTGCACACTGGTGGACAATGCCTGATATGCGGAAAACACATTTGGACCAGTAGGCATTTAGACACCTGAAAAGCAAAAATTACCTAGTAAATGTTGTTGGGAAAGCTACTGCCTACATTTTAAGTAGAACTGATTCACATAAATACGAAACAGTCTCATTTCAAGTTATTGGTGTGCAATTTAAGAAGTTTAAGTCCTAAATGGTTTAGGACAAAAATCCTCATTTTTGATTTTAGCAGCTTTAAGTGCATGGACCATGTCTTTTGCTGACTGTAAATCCCTGTGGTGTAGAGATTGGCATCCAGGGTATAGTTAGCACAGGGTAGTTGATGAAACTAGATCTTCCTGTAGCTAAGACCTGATAAAAGTTTCAGGCTTTTGATTTTTGGATTTAACAGGAGAGGTTTCCTAATAAAGAATTGTAGCTCTGGGTAATTGTGAAAGTCTGGGATTGATGGTCATCAGGAAACAGTGTAAACTTTGTTGACATTTGGTTAATTTGATTTGAAGTTGGTGAATCAGTATGCAAATGTTCTCAATAGGCCAAAGTATAGAGCAAGAAATAGCTGTTATAAAGTTGTTTTTCCACTAACTTATTTCTCACCTATAAATGAAATATTATAGTTAAAATATGTATTAATGCAAAAGAAGAATCTATAGTCAAGTTTATTTTAATAAGAATACAAATATGAGAAAATTAATAGAAGAATGCTTACCTCTCTGCTTCTCAAACCTCTGATCCAACACTACTGCCTTCATTCATAAGAGATGATTGTTTTTTTAATTCACAGAGGTAATAGAATACACGGGACTAGAACTTTAACAACTTGCTGCTGTCCACAGACACTATAATCTTTTTAAAAACTTTCAAAATTGTGGTAAAATACATGCAACATAAAATTTACTGTCTTAGCCATTGTGCAGTTCAGTTATATTGGTACACTTGCATTATTGTGCAATTATCACCACCATCCATCTCCAAATTTCTTCTCATCTTGAAAAACTAAAACTCTACCCATTAGATGGTAATGCCCCACTACCACCTTTCTCAGTCTCTGGCAATTGCAATTCTATTTTCTGACTCTCTGAATTTGTCTACTACAGGTATCTCATATAAGTGGAATCATAGAATACCAGCTCATTTCATTTAGCACAAGATTTTCAAAATTCATTCAGGATGTAGCATGTGTCAGATTTTTCTTCCTTTCTAAGGCTGAGTTGTAGGTATATAGCCCTTTTGTTTATTCATCACCTACTGTGGAACATGTTTTTCTTCCACCTTTTGGCTATTGTGATTAATGCTTCTATAAACATTGGTGTACAAAATATCTGTTCAAGACTCTGTTTTCAATTCTTTGGGATATGTGCCCAGAAGTGGAATTTCAAGATCATAAGGTACTTCTCTTTTTAATATTTTTGAGGGAACTGCCATATTATTTTCCATTGCAGATGCATAATTTTATATAACCATCAACAGTGTATAAGGATTCCAATTTCTACACATCCTCCCAAACATTTTTGATTTTCCATTTCATAGTAACCATTATTATAGGTGTGAGGTGGAATCTCATTGTGATTTTGATTTGCATTTCCCTAATGATGTTAAACATCTTGTTTCACATACTTACTGGTTTGTATAATCCCACAATCCTAAATATATGCCCAACTATCCTTTCAATTGTTAATGTTGTTTTATTTCAGTTGTAATATTGTAATAATAACAATAAACATATTTTGGAAGTTTACTATGTAACAGACATGGTTTGAATGCATTATTAAGTATTGGCCCACTTGGTCTTTCAAAAAACCCTTTGAAGTAAATATCATTTTACTCACTTTTCAAATAAAGAAACTGGAACACAGGCAGATTAAATTATTTAAACCAGGTCACACAGCTCATAAATCTTGTAAGTATGGATTACAGGTTCTAAGCCATTGAGCTGTCCCTCTTACTGGCTTTGGTTCATTCCTTTACTTGAGTTTAGAATCCCATCTTTTCACACATATGTAGGCTATTAATTCATAAATTATTTCTTTTCTCTTTTTTTTAAATATTTTACTGGTACCTTGTATCACCTACTACTGGTACCATACATTTAAGTATAGGCAATTTTATCTCATTTTACCTTATTTTAACTTAACTCACCTTACCTCACTTAATCTTATCAAAACTAAAAACCTTCTCTGATCCTATACTTAATTGCAACCCATTTAAACTTCTCTTCATAATCATATTCCTTTGTTTACTGTTATTTTCTTCACCTCCCAATTTCCCATCAACTCACTGCATTCTGGTTTCTATATCTACCAGTCCTCTGACACTGATTTCAATGAAATCTCCTCTTTGCTTAATATAGTGGGCATTTTTCATCTTTTGTGAACTTTTAGCAGCATTTGACCCTCTAATTGCTCCTTCCTGAAATTCTTGGCTCAGATGAGGATGCACTCCTCGGTTTCCTCCCACTTCTCTGACAGACTTTTCAGTCTCCATTTCATCTTTTTTTTTTTTTTTTTCCGTGCTTATCCCTTAAATGTTGAAGTTCTTTTTCTTTTTTTTTCATTATGTTCAGTTAGCCACTGTATAGTACATCATTAGTTTTTGATGTAGTGTTCAATGATTCATTAGTTGCGTATAACACTCAGTGCTCATCACAACACATGCCCTCCTTAATACCCATCACCTTCTTATCCCATCCCCCAACTCCCTCCCCTCTGAAACCCTCAGTTTGTTTCCCCAGGGGTCCATAGATTCTCATGGTTCATCTCCCTCTCTGATTTCTCCCCCTTCAGAAAATGCTGAAGTTCTTCAGTGTTTGCCCTTTCTAGTCAGTCTTGTGTCTTCCTATGCCATTTCTCTGCGACTCATATGAACCTCAGGCCATGTATCTTACTGCTCACTGGTCTCCCTTTTGCTTGTCCTTCAATATTTATAATATTTTCTCCAAAAACCATTTATCCTTTCTCTGTTTCCTATCTAATTAATTTTAAAAATTATCTACACAATTGCTGAAGCTTGAACTCAATCCTATCTTTTTCTCAACCCCTAACTTTAATCAGTCATCAGTTTCTACTAATTTACTCTACTAGGTAATTCTCCTATCTGTCCATCTTCTGCAGAAAGGAGGAAAAAATGTGTAATGCTTTTGTTTTGTTCACATTGGCCCATTTACTGGATCTTGAATATGCCAAACTAGTTTCATTATTTATGTGTTAGCAGCAACTGTTTCTATTCAAAATATATTTCTTTCCTATGTCATAGAATAGCCTCTTTTCAAAATTTCCTTTTGAAGATATTTGATTTTTATCTTTTATTTTTATTTTAGATACAATTTATAAAAACTTCTAAAATATTTAATATATTCATATTTCTTTTGTCATTATTTAACTGAAATACAATCTACTGAAATATAAAAATCTTTTATTCTAAAAGTGGTCTCAATAGAAAACCAATGTATTAGATAATAAGGATTTATTACCCACCGTCTTTTTATTATCAGATAAAAAACTTACCATCCCTTTTAAGATTTATCTTCATATATCACTGGTGCAACTGGCTTCTCTGTCACAAAGTTACACATTTCTTCCAAGCAATTTTTTTGTGTAGGATTTTTTAAATAGGTAAGATCCAATTTTTATTATTATGAGTTTTATTTGCTAAGTATTAATTTCCTCTTAATGTTCTGTCATAAAAATTATAAAACATATAATTTAACATAGTGGAATTTTTTTTTTTCCTTAGGGATACAGAAAACACATTGTTAGCTATTTTTCTGCCTTTAATACCTAAATAAAAAATCTAAAGTCCTACCCAAAATGGGCTCTGCTGTTAAAGTTTGCTTTTAATGCAATAAAGAGACAGTATTAAGAAGTAATATATTTTAACAATTATAGACTAATTTTGGCACAAAATAAATGGAAGATGGAAGAAAATATATTAAAATTTAAAACCACACATAAGTACCATCAAAAATATGATAACTGCAATCTGGAAAATGGTTTTTAGAGATACTAAGGACTATAAATTTTACTTAATCTTGAACATTTACATAAATTTTACACATTTTGAGTATTTGCTTTTGTTTCTGTTTTTTTATTCTTTATGTAAATTCAATTTAGTTAACATATACTGTATTATTAATTTCAGGGGTAGAATCTATTGATTAATCAGTTACATATTACACCCAGTGTTCATTACATCAAGTGTCCTCCTTAATGCCTTCACACAATTATCCCTTCCCCCCACTGACCTCCCCTCCAGCAACCCTCAGTTTGTTTCCTATAGTTAAGACTTTCTTATGGTTTGCCTCCCTCTCTATTTTCATCTTATTTTATTTTCTTTCCCTTCCCCTATGTTCATCTCTTTTGTTTCTTAAATTCTGCATGAGTGAAAAGGTATGGTATTTGTCTTTCTCTGACTAACTTATTTTGCTTAGCATAACACCCTCTAGTTCTAACCATGTCATTGCAAATGGCAAGACTTCATTCTTTTTGATGGCTAATTAATATTCCATTATATATGGAATATATATGACCTCTTCTTTATCCATTCATCTGTTAATGAACATCTGGGCTCTTTTGATAGTTTGGCCATTGTGGACATTGTTGCCATAAACATTAGGGTACATGTGCCCCTTTGAATCACTGTATCCTTTGGATACATACCTACTACTGCAGTTGCTGGGTCATAGGGTAGCTCTATTTTTAACTTCTTGAGTTTAACCTCCATACTGTTTTCCAGAGTGCCTGCACCAGTTTGCATTCCCACCAACAGTTTAGAAGGGTTGCCTTTTCTCCACATCCTCACCAACATCTGTTGTTTCCTGAGTTGTTAATTTCGCCATTCTACTGGTGTGAGGTGGTATCTCATTGTGGTTTTGATTTGTATTTCCCTGATGCCGAGTGATGTTGAGCATTTTTTTTCCTGTTAGCCATTTTGCCGGGAATTGCCAGCAATCCCTGTACAAACGGATTTAAAGATTACTCCAAACTTTCCTGTGAAAGAGAGAAGAAGGCAAGGGGGTCAACGCTCACAGACAAAGACCCTTTGCTCTTCTTTGCTCCTGCTTTTGTTGGTCCTTCAGGATAATCACAAATCCTTATCACTGTTTCTCAAGCACGCGGGGATGTGTGGCAAGGGGTCTTGCTGGAACTGGGAGGATCTGTTTACAGGAAAGATACGATATGCTAATCTGTGAGTTCTACCAGTTCTGCTAAACATAGCCTAAGGGCCAATGCATACATCTCTTAGATCACAGTGTGGCTGTTTGGGCAAAGAAAGCTTTGGGGAAGGCAACTTCCTACAGCATTCCAGTGGTCACGCAGGCCTCAGCATTCCAAAGGCCTAAGTCCTTCTCTGAAACCTTCCATTGCCCCCAGCAGCCTCTGTGTTACATTTTAGCAAGCCAGGTATTATGGCTGATTTCATGCTCTACATTAACCCCAACACCATTTGAGTGTCTTCTTTGGAGAAATGTCTGTTCATGTTTTCTGCCCATTCTTGACTGGATTTTTTTGTTTTTTTTGGGGTTGAGTTTGATAAGTTCTTTACAGATTTTGGATACTAGCCATTTATCTGATAAGACATTGCAAATATCTTCTCCCATTCCATAGGTTGCCTTTAGTTTTGTTGACTGTTTCCTTTTCTGTGCAAAAGCTTTTTATCTTGATGAAGTCCCAATAGTTCATTTTAAGCTTTTGTTTCTCTTGCCTTTGGAGACATGTCTAGTAAGAAGTTGCTGCAGCCAAAGTCAAAGAGGTTGCTACCTGTGTTCTCACCTAGGATTTTGGTGGGTTCCTGTCTCACGTTAGGTCTTCCATCCATTTTGAGTTTATCTTTCTGTATGGTGTAAGGAAATGGTCCAGTTTTATTCTTCTGTATGTGGCTGTCCAATTTTCCCAAAACCATTTGTGGAAGAGACTTTTTACATTGGATATTCTTTCCTGCTTTGTCAAAGATTAGTAGAGGGTCCATTTCTGGGTTCTTTATTCTGTTCCACAGATCTATGTGTCTGTTTTTGTGCCAGTACCATACTGTCTTGATGATTACAGCTTTGAAACACAGCTTGAAGTCTGGAATTGTGATGCCTCCAGCTGTGGTTTTCTTGTTCAACATTCCTTTGGTTATTTGGGGTCTTTTCTGGTTCCATACAAATTTTAGGATAATTTGTTCCAGCTCTGTGAAAATGTTGATGGCATTTTGATAGGGATTGCATTGAATGTGTAAGTTGCTTTAGGTAGCATAGACATTTTAACAATATTTGTTCTTCCAATCCATAAGCATGGGATGTTTTCCCATTTCTTTGTGTTTTCTTCAATTTCTTTCACAAATGTTCTGTAGTTTTCAGAGTACAGATTTTTTACCTCTTTGGTTAGCTTTATTCCTTGGTATCTCATGGTTTTTGGTGCAATTGTAAATGGGATCAATTCCTTGATTTCTCTTTCTTCTGCTTCATTGTTAGTTTATAGAAATGCAACTGACTTCTGTGCATATGATTTTATACTTTGCTGAAGTCCTGTATCAGTTCTAGCAATTTTGGAATGAAGTTTTTGGGGTTTTCTACATTGAGCTTCATGTCATCTGCAAAGAGTGAAAGTTTTACCTCTTCTTTGCTGATTTGGATGCCTTTTATTTCTTTGTGTTGTCTGCTGAGGCTAGGATTTCCAATACTGTGTTGAACAACAGTGGTAAGAGTGGACAAACCTGTCATGTTCCTGACCTTATGGAAAGAGTGTTCAGTTGTTCCCACTGAGGATGATATTCACTGTGGGTTTTTCATATATGGCTTTTATGGCATTGAGGTATGTTCCCTCAATTCCTAAACAGCAGAGAGTTTTTATCAAGAAAGAATGCTGTATTTTGTCAAATGCTTTTTCTGCATCTATTTAGAGGATCATATGGCTCTTGTCCTTTCTTTTATTAATGTGGTGTATCACTGGATTGATTTGTGGATATTGAACTACCTTTGCAGCCCAGAAATAAATCCCACTTGCTCATGGTGAATAATCCTTTTAATGTACTGTTGGAACGTATTAGCTAGCATCTTGTTGAGAATTACATCCATGTTCATCAGGGATATTGGTCTGTAGTTCTCCTTTTAGTGGGGTCATTGTCTGGTTTTGTGATCAAGGTAATGCTGGCCTCATAGAATGAGTTTGGAAGTTATCCTTCCAAATCCTCTTTTTTGAAATGGTTTCGGAAGAATAGGTACTAATTCTTCTTTAAATCTTTGATGGGATTCCCCTGGGAAGCCATCCAGGCTTGGACTCTTGTTTGTTGGGAGATTTTTGATTACTGCTTCAATTAGCTTGCTGGTTATGGATCTTTTCAAATTTTCTATTTCTTCCTGTTTCAGTTTTGGTAGTTTATATGTTTCTAGGAATGCATCCATTTCTTCCAATTTGTTAATATATAATTGCTCATAATATTTTCTTATAATTCTTTGTATTTCTTCGGTGTTGTTTGTGATCTCTCCTCTTTCATTCATAATTTTATTTATTTAAGTCATTTCTCTTTTCTTTTTGAAGTCTGGTTAGGGGTTTAGCAATCTTATTAATTCTTTTAAAGAACAAGCTCCTAGTTTCATTGATCTGTTCTGTTGTTGTTTTTTGTTGTTGTTGTTGTTGTTTTTTATATATCATTGATTTCTGCTCTAATCTTTATTATTTCTTTTCTTCTGCCAGATTTAGGCTTTATTTGCTGTTCTTTTTCCAGCTCCTTTAGGTGTAAGGTTAGGTTGCGTATTTGATGTTGTTTCTTGAGGAAGGCCTGTATTGCTATATATTTCCCTCTTAGGACTGTCTTTGTTACATCCCAAAGAGTCTGAACTGTCATATCTTCATTTGCTTCAATCCATTTTTTAAATTCTTTAATTTCCTGGTTGACCCATTCATTGTTTAGTAGGTTGTTCTTTAACTGCCCTGCATTTGTGGTCCTTCCAAATTTTTTCTTGTGGTTGACTTCAAGTTTTAAAGCATTGAGTTTTAAAGTATGTGTTCTATTCTGGAGAATGTTCCATGTCCACTCGAAAAGAATGTGTATTCTGTTGCTTTAGGATGAAATGCTCTGACTGTATCTGTTAAGTCCATCTGGTCCAGTGTGTCATTCAAAGCCCTTGTTTTTGAGGAAGATCTTTGCTGATCTTCTGCTTAGATGATCTGTCTATTGCTGTGAGTGGGTGTTAAAATCCCCTACCATTATTATTATCCATGAGTTTCTTTAATTTTGTTATTAACTGGTTTATATATTTGGCTGCTCCCAAATTAGGGGCATAAATATTTACAATTGTTAAATCTTTTTATTGTATAGATCCTTTTATTATGATGTAGTGTTCTTCATCTCTTATTACAGTCTTTGGTTTAAAAATCTAGTTTGTCTGATATAAGGATGGCTAATCCAGTTTTCTTTTGATATCCATTGGCATGATAAATGGCTCTCCATTTTATCCTCAATCTGGAGGTGTGTTTGGGTCTAAAATGAGTCTCTTGTAAGCTGCTTATCCATGGGTCTTGATTTTTTATACATTCTGATACCCTTGTGTTTTGATTGGAGCATTTAGTCCATTTACATTCAGAGTAATTACTGAAAGATATGAATTTGTACGATTTTATTACCTGTACTGTTCCTGTAGATTGTGTCTGTTCCTTTCTGGCCTTTGTTACTTTTGGGCTCTCTCTCTGCTCAAAGGATCCCTTTTAATGTTTCTTACAGGGCTGTTTTGGTGTTCACAAATTCCCTTAGTTTTTGTTTGTCCTGAAAATTCTTTATCTCTCCTTCTATTCTGAATGATAACCTTGCTAGCTAAAGTATTCTTCACTACATATTTTTCCTGTTTGCATGCTGAATATATCATATAGTCCTTTCTGACCTGGAGTGTATTTTTTTTATTTTTATTTATTTTTTAATTTTTTTATGAGCAGTATTAGGTTTCCAGTAGAATGGGGTGGAAAGTACAGAGATTTCTCAAATACTCCCCATTGTGCATAAATTTTTCATTATCAACATCCTCTATCAGAATTATACATTTGTTAAAATTGATGAACGTACAATGACTATTATCACCCAAACTCCATATTTTACATTAGGATTCACTCTTGGTATAATATGGTATAATACATTCTATCATTTGGACAAATGCATAATGACATATAGCCATTGTTGTTGTATCATGCAGAGCAGTGTGTCTTGCACACTTCAAATGTGTATCATGCACACTTTGCCTATTCATTCCTCTCTCCCCTTTGACTCCTGGAAGCCACTGATCTTTTTATTGTGTTTATGGTTTTACCTTTTCCAGAAAGTCATATATTTGGCATCATACAGTATGTAGGCTTTTTGACTGGCTTCTTTTACTCGACAATATGCATTTAAGTTTCCTTCGTGTCTTTTCATGGCTTGGTAGGTCATCTTATTTTAGTGCCAAATAATATTCCATTGTCTGGACGTACCATAGTTTATTTATCCATTCACCTACTAAAGGGCATCTCAGTTGTTTCCAAGTTTTGGCAATTATTAAAAAAAAAAAAACAACCCTTCTCTAAATATCCATGTGCAGATTTTTGTGAGGACATAAGTTTTCAACTCTTTTGGGTAAATACCAAGAAAAATGAAAAATGGTTGCTGGATTGTAAGGTAAGTTTAATTTTGTAAGAAACCACCAAACTATCTTCCAAACTGGCTCTATCATTTTACATTCTTATGACCAATGAATGAAAATCCCTATTGCTCCACATCCTCACCAGCAATTAGCTTTGTCAGTGTTCCAGATTTTGGCCATTCTAATAGGTGTGTAGTGGTATTTCATTGTTGTTTTAATTGCATTTTCCTAATGACATGTGATATAGAACATCTTTTCATAGGCTTATATGCCATTTTTATATTTCCTTTGGTAAGGTTTCTGTTAAGGTCTTTGAGCCATTTTTAAATCAGACTATTTGTTATTGTTGAGTTTTAAGAGTTCTTAGTATATTTTGGATAATAGTTCTTTATCAGCTATGACAATTATTTCTTCAAATACTTTAAATACTTCAAATTCAAAGGAGAATACAAGTGAACTGAAAATAAAATACTAACTACTCAGTGATTTATTTTCAGGGGTATCATAAGGACTTTGTTGTCTTTAAAAATATTGAAAAATTAAATTAAGCTGCATTTTAGGTGGGAAATATACTCCTTATATATTAAGTATGTCTAATCATTTGACCCTTTGGTTAGATTTAGTGTTTATATTAATTCCAGGAAAATATTTTTTCATGTTAATTCACAGGAAAAAATTGTGTTACTTCTGTTTACCATTTGAGAAAAAATTAAGAAGTACTATATAGTAGTATAAGCCTGAATTTTAACAGTTCTTTGTCGTAGCTAGTAGCACACAGAACTTCTCCATGTGTAGCTGCTACAGTTTGCTTTTCTGAAATTCTGAGATAATTTAGGGCTCTTAGAAATCTGCCCTCTTTGATTGCTGTGTGATATTTTGAATGATATTCTCATTAATTTAGACATAAGCTTAGTGAGTTGAAAATCAGTGAAAACCAAGTAGGAGGATTTGATTCTCTGTGGCTCCAAACAAAATCCTGTGGAGTTCAGATAAAGCACAGAAGAAATGATCCAACAGCATACACTTGGAATGACAAATTTAATTCCTCAGCATTGGGAAAAAAATTTTTTTCTACCTAGCAATGGAATGTTTTCTGTTATTGACCAATGGGGAAAGGGTACATTAACGTATGCATTATTCAGAAAGCAGGCACTAAATGTGTGGGAACAGTCAACTTGCCAAGTATTTGCTTTTGTAAATTAGATGAGACTTTTATTATTGAGAGCCTTAAAAGACAACTGAATTTTTATATGCAGCAAACCTAAGTATATTCTGTTTGAATTGATGGAAGTTTTCTCCAAAAAATAATGCTATGTATTATTTGTTCAAAATATCTATTCTCATGACTTTATTGATCTTTGAAATGGTTTCAATTGATAGAATATGGACAAATCAGTTCACTGGATTTTCTGAGTAAAGTTTGTCTTTTACAGAATGGAATTATCTTTTCCTCAATGATGATGAAACTTATTTAAGCAATAAATGAACAATGAAGATTCCTGATCAGGTGGTTGCTGCTCATTGAAGTGTCATGCTGGTTGATGTTTTAGATCCTGGCTACTTCATTCTGAACTTAAACCAGGCATGTTTGTCCACATAATTGGCTTAGAAAGTATGTTTGTTGAGTTAACTACTGTAGAATGAAATATTTCCAAACTGCTTAGATGCTATGTGTGTGTGTTTAACATGAGAAAAATCACAGTATGGCCAACTACAGAGAATCGAGAGGAAGGATTCTTAGAATTCTAGTCAAAAATAAAATTCAATCTTCAGTATCAGTGGGTACTTGCCATTCATACATAGCTATGTCTCCTGTCTGAGTATATTTTCTCAGACTTTTATATTTATTTGCTTGTCATGACTGTTTTGATATTCAGCTGACAAACTATACCAAATGACTGACATGAGCAAATGCCAAGGGGATGTCAAGAGAGAAATAAGATGACAATTGAGTTTATTACCATTTTAAATGGACTGTCTTACTCTGCTGAATTGTTTTTTCTTTTTTTTTCTCTTTTCTTTTCCTACTTGTCATGCTTGATTAGCTGAATCCTGCTTTAGGTGTGCAGTGTTTCAGGTTATACTCAGTCCTCTCTATTTAGGAAAATGCAGCTTCCGTGATTATGAAAACATTAAGATTCACTTCCCTTTCATTCTTTAGCTTCATAATTAAAGAAGGCCAATGGGATATGGGAAACAAAGTCTACCTCTAACCAAATTTTGGGAATTGTTTTTTATAAAATGCTTATTAATTTGGAAAATAGTGAGCACATATGACTGCTGATACTCTGGATTTTTTTTTAAATGGTAAACAGACAAATATTTAGTGTCATCAGACTCAAATGAGGATATATTAGAATAAAATGTTCAGATACATGAAGTATAATTATAATCTAATATATTATTAAAATAATTTTAATAAAAATTGATCCAAATATGTCTACCCATTTGCTAATAAACATGGAAAACTAAAATTAATTTTTTTAAAAATTCTTGAAAGCTTAAAATTTTTCTCCTTTTACTTTGAATCGTTAGCCTTTACTTCTTTCATTTTGCTTTCATTCATACCTGTAATTGGCCCCAAGTTTTTATAGTTTGTTCCCTTAAGCCTTTATAAAATTTCTAGAAGATGGGGCACCCGGGTGGCTCGGTTGAGTGACTGCCTTTGGCTCAGGTCGTGATTTTGGAGTCCTGGGATCAAGTCCCGCATCAGGCTCCCTGCTCAGTGGGGAGTCTGCTTCTCCCTCTGACCCTCCCACCTCTCATGCTCTCTCTCTCTCTCATTCTCTCTCTCAAATAAATAAATAAATAGTCTTTAAAAAAATTTCTAGAAGATATGGAAGAGAAAAATGAATTTGATTGAATTAGGGATTTAGGCCTTAAAGTAAAACATGTAGAGGTATGTGTGTGCATGTGTGTGCATGTGCAGGGGGACCTTAGGACTGCTATTCTGTTTTTGAGATCACACTGTTGTATATTTTGAGCTTTTGGGCTGCATTCTAAGCTGTAGAGTTTGCCTGGAGGCAGACTTCCCTCACATAATTTTCTAGAATAAGAGACAATCTCCAATAAAGATACACAACAGTTTTCATCAGGGTTTAGATATCAGGCTTGCAAATCAAAATACTGCCTAGAGCAAAAGCAAAGATATTCCCTTTCTTTGCATTTAAGATTTATGAAATGACAGAAAAATTAAATAGCACTATAAATCAAATAATATATAAACATAGTTTATGTTCAAACTCTATCTGACTTTCTAAGTCTTTTAAAATTTAAGTGATTTTATAACAGCCGATTTTCTATAAAGTTATTCCAAAGTGGCATTTTCATGTAAAACTTGAAAGAAAATAAGGGTGGGGGATGGGGTAACTGGGTGATGGGTATTAAGGAGGGTATCTGTTAGGATGAACACTGGGTGTTATATGCAACTAATGAATCATTGAACACTACAACAAAAACTTATGATGTACTATATGCTGGTTAACCGAACATAATAAAAGAAAATAATAAATTCTTTAAAATTTTAAAAATTAAAAAAATTCAATTCAAAGAGAAAACGCTTTATAGCTCTAAGCAGACCTAAGTTATTTAGACATGTGCTAGTTCTCAAATATTGATATACATGAGAATCACATGGACACTTATTTAAAAGGCAGATTCTAATATAACTTAGTAGGTCTTAAGCCTTAGAATCTAAATTTAAAAAAAAAAAGAATCTAAATTTTCATGACCCCCACAGGCAATTCTAATGCAGGTTATTTTTAGACTACACTTTGGTCAAGAGTGCTATAGAGATATTGTCCTCCTATTGGTAGGACTAGCCACTCCTGGGAGCTTGTGAGAAATTTAGAAATCTCAGACTCCACCTAAGAATTTGTATTTTAACAAGATCCTCAACTGATTCATAAATGTGTTAGAGCACTGGATTAGAGCCTATTTATTGTGAAGTCAATTAACTTTGTAAGTTTTAAAGTAACTTTAAGGGTTTTTTTTAATAGATGAAGGGTAGCAAGAAGTACAGGCTTCCAGTTATGGAATGTATAAGTCATGAGGATGAAAGGCAGCATAGGAGTATAGTCAATGATATGGTAATATTGTTGTAAGGTGACAGAAGGGGTGAGCATAGCATAATGTATAGCATTGTTGAATCACAATGTTATAGAGTTGAAACTAATGTACCATTGTGTGTCAACTATAATTCTTTTTTTTTAATTAACTTGGAAGTCTATATTAAGAGCAAAAATATATATTTAGATCCAACCAGCTGCCTCAGGAAGTGGAGAACTATGCATCAGTCACAAGGAATATGCTAGATGCTGTGAGTTCAGGTGTTTATGTCAGTGCTAATGCTGGAATTTCTTCCAATGTGCATTGTGCACGTCCTCCTAGTTACAGGTCTACTGAAATATTTGCTCATGAAGTGCCAAGGGAAAGAACTGGAGATGTGAATTCTGGCAAGAGAAATATTCACGCTTTGCTGGAAATATTTATTAGGCCCAACAATGTTTGTAACTTACAAATTCTCTTTGAAGGAATGGATCATGGTTCTCATGGCTCTCATATATGGAAAAGGACATATAATGTAGGAAATTCTGTTTTGTTTTTGTTTTTGTTTTTTTTATAGCTAGAAGTTCCAATTCACTTTCTTTAGTTAATAAACTTTATTTTTTATGAGCAGTTTTAGGTTCACAGAAAAATTGAATGAAAACTACCTGAAGTTTCTATATAACACCTGCATCCCATACCACTTTCCTGAGTAACATATAACCTCTCCCACTATCAACATCCTGCAACAGGGGCACATTTGTGACAATTGATAAAACTACACTGACACATCATCACCCAAAGTCCATAGTTAACATTAGGGTTCACTCTTACTATTGCACATTCAATGGTTTTGAAAAAAATACATAACACATGTATCAACCATATTAAAGTATAATACAAAATAGGTTTCCTCGCCTCTCTGCCTATTTATGCCTCCATGCCCTTTCCCCCTGGCAACGAACTGATCTTTTTTACTGTCTCCATAGTTTTACCTTTTCCAGAATGTCATATATTTGGAATTATACAGTAGGTAGCCCTTTTAGACTGGCATCTTTCACTTAGTAATAGGCATTTAAGATTTCTCCATGTTTTTGCATGGCTTGAAAGCTTACTTTTTTTTTTTTTTAGCGCTAATAATCCACTGATGGGATATACCAGTTTATACATTGACCTGTGAAAAGACAACGCTTTTGTTCCCAAGTTTGGCAATTATGAATAAAACTGCTGAAAATATCCATGTGCAGGTTTTTGTGTTGACATGTTTCCAGTTCCTCTGGGTAAATACCAAGGGATGTGATTTCTGGATCATATGGTAAGAGTATATTTAGTTTTATAATAAACTGTCAAATGTATTCCAGTGTATCTCTACCCTATTGTATTCTGACGGCTAATTAATGAGAATTCTGTTGTTCTATTTCCTCCCCTGCATTTGTTGTCTAGTTTTGGATTCTGGCCATTGTAACAAGTGTGTAGTTACACCTCATTGTTGCTTTAATTTGTGAATTCATAATGACCTTTATACATTTTTAAATTTAATTTGTTAATATTTTGTTGATGTTTTTATATCTATGTCCACAAAAGATATTGATCTGTTTTTTTCTCTTGTAATATCATCTGATTTTGGAATCATGGTAATACTGGCCTTAAACAATGAATTAGGAAATAGTTCTTCTCTCTTTTGGATGAGATTATAGATATTTGGCATATATTCTTCCTTAAATATTTTGTAGAATTCCTCAGTAAACTTTTTGAGCCTGGTACTCTCTTTTGGAAGATTTTATTAATAATTGATTTAATGCCTTTGATAGATACAGGCCTATTCATGTGATTTATTTTGTCTTGTCTGAATTTGGAAAGATGGTGTCTCTTATGGAATTGGTGCATTTCATCTGGATTATCAAATTTGTGGGCATAAATTTCATAATATCCCTTCATTATCCTTTTAATGTCCATAGGATCTGTAGTGATGTCCCCTCTTTCATTTCTGATATTATTTGTGTCTTTTCTCCTATTTTCTCAGATAGCCTTTCTAGAGGCTTACTACTTTTACTGATCTTTTAAACCAACATTTGGTTTGGTTGGTTTTCTTTGTTGAGATATTTTCAAGTTCATTGATTTCTGCTCCAATTTTTATTATTTATTTTCTTCTGTTTACTTTGGACTAAATTTGCTTTTCTTTTTCAAATTTCCTAAAATGCAAACTTGATTAATGATTTACTTTTATAATATGTTCATTTAATGCAATAAGTTTTCCTCAACTTGCTTTTGTTGCAGCCCACATATTTTGATTAGCTGCCGTTTATTTTTATTTCAAGATTCATTTTAGCCAAGATATATTTTTTTAATTTTCTCCTGAGATTTCTTCTATGACCCATTTGTTATTTAGAAATGTGCTGTTTAGTCTCCAAGTATTTTGGAGTTTTCCAGCTATCTTTCTGTTATTAATTTCTCATTTAAATTTCATTGTGGTTTCAGAGAAGATTCTGTATAATTTATATTATTTTAAATTTGTTAAGATGTGTTTCATGGCTCAGAATGTGATGTATCTTGATGAATATTCCATGTGAACTTGTAATTCTTTCATCAAGAATTGGTAATTTGTTCTTTGGGGATGTAGCCTTCTATAGATGTCAGTTTTATACATTTGATTTATGGTGCTGTTGAGCTCAGTTACGTCCTTACTGGTTTTCTACCTGCTGGATCTGTGCATTTCTGATAGAGGTGTATAAACTCTTCAACTACCAGAGTAGATATATCAATTTCTCCTTGGAGTTCTAACAATTTTTGCCTCACATATTTTGATGCTCTGTTGTTAGGCATAAAACAGCAAGGATTTCTTTGTCTTCTTGGAGCATTGACCCCTTTATCATTATGTAATACCTCCTTTATCACTGATAATTTTTCTTGCTCTGAAATCTGCTGTTTAAAATTAATATAGTTACTCCTATTTTCTTTTTTTTTTTTTTAAGATTTTATTTATTTATTTGACAGAGAGAGACACAGCAAGAGAGGGAACACAAGCAGGGGGAGTGGGAGAGGAAGAAGCAGGCTTCCCACCAAGCAGAAAGTCCAATGTGGGGCTCGAACCCAGGACCCTGGTGCCATGACCTGAGCCGAAGGCAGACGCTTAACGACTGAGCCACCCAGGCACCCCTCCTATTTTCTTTTGATTGGTGTTAGCATGATATGTCTTTCTATTTTTACTTTTAATCTATATGTGTCTTAAAGTGAGTTACCTGTAAACAATGTATGGTTGATTTTGTTCCTTAATTTGCCATAATCTCTTTTAGTTGGTGTATTTAGACCATGAAGCTTACAGTGATTATTAATATACTTGGATTGATACCTACCATATATTTTACTCTTTCCTATTTGTTCCCTTATTCTTTGCTCCTATTTTTCTTCCAAATTTTTTCTGTCTTTTGTAGTTTTAATTGAGGATTTTATAGAATTTTATTTTCTTTTCTTTCATAGTATATCAATAATATTTCTTCTATCTGTATATATATAAAACATTATACATATATATACATATATATATGTATTTATTTTGTGGTTGCCCTATATTTTGCAATATGCATTTGCAACTGACCTAAGTTCATTTTCAAATAATACTACACCATTTCACAACTAGTAGTAATACTTTGTAATAACAAAATACTTCTACTTCTTATCTCCTAATTTTTATATCATTGCTGTTATTCATTTCATTTATAACTAAGCAGATATCTTATATAACCATATATACATACATAAGCATATATGTAATCATATACATTGTTGTTATAACTATTTGGAGCAGTTATCTTTTTTTTTGTTGTTCTAGCATTATAATTTTTTTCTTTTGTTTTTTATCATGATAAGTGTACTTTTTAATCCCCATCTCTTATTTCCCCCCATCAGTTTGTTTCCTATAATGAAGAGTCTGTTTCTTGGTTTGTCTCTCTCTTTTTTTTTTTCTCCTTTATTTTATTTCTTAAATTCCACATATGAGGGAGATCATATGGTATTTCTCTTTCTCTGATGGACTTACTTTGCCTAACATTATACTCTCCAGCTCTATCCAAATTGCTACAAATGGAAAGATTTCATTCTTTCTTAATGGATGAATAATATTTCATTGTATATATACCACCTCTTTATTCATTTATCTATCAATGGACTTGGGCCACTTCCATAGTTCAGCTATGCTGCAATAAACATAGGAGTGCATGTATCCCTTTGAATTAGTGGTTTTGTATTTTTTGGATGAATACCCAGTAATGCAATTTCTTGATCTTAGTGTAGTTCTATTTTTAAGAGGTTTTGAGGAATCTCTAAACTGTTTTCCACAGTAGCTGTACCCATTTACATTCCCACCAATAGTGCAAGAAAGTTCCTTTCACTCCACATCCTCATCAACATTTGCTGTTTCTTGTGTTTTTAATTTTAGCCATCCTGACAGGTGTGAGGTGATATCTTATTGTAGTTTTGATGTGCATTTTCCCAGTGATTAGTGATGTTGACAATCTTTTCACATGTCTGTTAGCCATCTGTATGTCTTTGGAAAAAATATCTATTCATGTCTTCTGCCCATTTCTTAATTGGATTATTTGGTTTTTTAGGGGTATTCAGTTGTACCAGTTCTTTATATGTCTTGCTGTACAGAAGCTTTTTATTTTGATGTAGTCCCAATAGTTTATTTTTACTTTTATTTTCCTTGCCTCAGGAGATGTATCTAGAAAAATATTGCTATGGCCAATGTTAGATTACTACCGCTGCTCTCTTCAAGGATTTTTATAGTTTCATGTTTTACATTTAGATCTTTAATCCATTTTGAGTTTGCTTTTGAGTATGATGTAAGAAAGTGGTCCATTTTCATCTTTTTATAAATGGCTCTCCAGTTTTTCCAGCACCATTTGTGGAAGGACTATCTTTTTCTTATTGTATATTACTTCCTCCTTTGTCAAAGATTAATTGACCACATAATTTTGAATATCTCTGGATTTTCTATTCTGTTCCATTTATCTATGAGCCTATTTTTATGACAGTGCCATACTGTTCTAATTACTACAGCTTTGCAATATAACTTGAAATCAGGAATTGTTTTGTTTTGTTTTTTGTTTTTTTCAAGATTGCTTGGGCAATTTGAGATCTTTGTGGTTCCATACAAATCTTAGGACCATTTTTTCTAGTTCTTTGAAAACTACTGTTTGTGTTTTGATAGGGATTGCATTATATGTGTAGATTGCTTTGTGTAGTATAGATATTTTAATAATATTTTTTCTTCCAATCAATGAGCACGGAATGTCTTTTCATTTCTTTGCATCATTTTGAATTTCTTTCATCAGTACCTTATGATTTTTAGAGTTCAGGTCTTTCACTTCTCTCTTTTTTTTTTTAGATTTTATTTATTTATTTGAGAGAGGGAGCACATGGAGGGAGGGGCAGAAGAGGAGGGAGAGGGACAAGCAGACTGCATGCTGAGCACAGAGCCCAATGCAGGGCTCCATCTCACAACCCTGAGATCACGACCTGAACCAGGTCTTTATTCTTTTTGTTGTCTGTTTGCTGTGACTAGGACTTCCAGTACTATGTTGAATAAAAGTGGTGACAGTGGGCATCCTTGTCTTGTTCCTGACCTTAGGGGAAAAACTGAGTATGATGCTGGCTATGGGGTTTTCATATAAGGCCTTTATTTTGTTGAGATATTTTCCCTCTAGACCTACTTTACAGAGGGTTTTTTATCATGAATGGATGTTGTACTTTGTCAAGTACTTTTTCTGCCTCTATCGAAATTGTAATATTTTCCCCCCTTCTCCGATTGATGTGATGTATCACGTTAATTGTTTTGCAAATATTGAACCACCCTTGCACCCCAGGAATAAATCCCACTTGATCATGGTGTATGATTTTTTAAATATATTGTTGGATTCAGTTTGCTAATATTTGTTGAGGATTTTTGCATCTATATCTGAGAGATATTGGCCTGTAGTTCTCTCTCTCTCTCTTTTGGTGGTATCTTTATCTGGTTTTGGTGTCAGAGTGATACTGGCCTCATAGAATGAATTTGGAAGTTTTCCTTCCTCTTGTATTTTTTATTTTATTTTTTAAGATTTTATTTATTTATTTGAGAGAGAGTGAGCAAGAAAGAGGGAGAGCATGAGCAAGGAGAGGAGCAAAGGGAGAGAGAGAGAAGCAGACTTCCCACTGAGCAGGGAGCCTGAGCCAAAGGCACGTGTTTAACTGAATGAGCCACCGAGGAACACCCTTCTTATATTTTTTAGAATAGTTTGAGAAGTATGGGTATTAACTCTTTAAATATTTGGTAGAATTCACCTATGAAGTCATCTGGTCTTGGACTTTTGTTGGTTGGGAGTTGTTTTTTATTTTTTTATTTTTTTATTTTTTTTATGATTCAATTTCATTGCTGGTAATTGGACTATTCAAATTTTCTATTTCTTCCTGCTTTAATTTTGGTAGGTTACGTTTTTCTAGAAATTTAACATTTCTTTTAAGTTGTCCAAATTGTTGGCATATATGTTTTTATATATTCTGTTACGACTGTATTTCTGTGGTATTGGTTGTTATTTCTTCTCTTTCATTAGTATTTTTGTTTGAGTCCTCCCTCTTTTTTCTTTAATGGGTCTTGCCAGAGATTTATCAATTTTGTTGATCTTTTCAAAGAAACAGATCCTCCTTTCATTAATTTGTTCTATTGGTTTTCTGTTTGTTTTTGTTTTTTAGTTTCTATATCATTTATTTCTGCTCTGATCTTTATTATTTATATCATTTTGCTGTGTTTGGTTTTGTTCTTTTTTCTTGTTCCTTTAGGTGTAAGGTTAGGTTATTTGAATTTTTTCTTACTTCTGGAGGTAGGCATGTTTTGCCATAAACTTCCTTCTTAGAACCACATTTGTGGCATGTCAAATGTTTTGGACTGTTGTGTTTTCATTTTCATTTGTCTTCATATTTTTTTTAATTTTTTCTTTGACTTCTTGGTCGACCCATTCATTGTTTAATAGCATGTTATTAATCTTCATGTATTTGTGGTCTTATATTTTTTCTTGTGGTTAATTTCTAGTTTCATAACATTGTGGTCAGAAAAGATGCATGGCATGACTTAAGTTTTTCATTTGTTTGTTTGTTGAGACTTGTTTTGTAGTCTAATATGTGGTCTGTTCTGGAGAGTGATCCATGTACATTTAAAAAGAATACGTAATCTGCTGTTTTAGGATAGACTGTTCTGAATATGTCTGTTAAATCGATCTGGTCCTTGTTAATTTTTTTTGTATTATGTGTCCATTGATGTAAATGGTGAATAATTATATTTTAGATTGATTAAAAATAAAATAAGTATTTTATATTATCTGTATTTCATTTCTTTTTTGGTGCTCTTCTTTATGTAAATCTGAGTTTCTGACCTTATATTAGTTCTTTTTTCTCTAAAGAATTTCTTTTAACAGTTCTTGCAAGACAATACTTCCTTTGATATTTGTATATGAGAATGTTTATTTCTCCTTCAGTTTTGAAAATAATTTCACAGGGTACAGAATTCTAGACTGGTGGGGTTTTTCTTTTAACACTAAATATTTCACTTCACTCTCTTCTAGCTTGTATGGTTTCTAAGAAGAGATTTAATTTTTACCTTTGCTCCTGTATAGGTAAGTTTTTCTCCCTCCTCTGGACATCTTTCAATAATTTTTTTCTTTATCTTTGATTTTCTGAGGTTGATTATGGTACCCCTAGGTGTAGAATTTTTGGCATTCATTCCACTTTGTGCTTTCAGAGATTCCTGATCTGTAATTTGGTGTCTGACATTAATTTAGTGAAATTCTGTCTTTAATGCTTCAAATATTGCTTATGTTTTCTTCTTTATCCTTTTGGTATCCCCATCATACACAGGATACATCTTTTGTAGTTGCCCCACATTCTTGGATATTCTGGGTTTTTCCCCTTCAGTCTCTTTTGTCTTCGTTTTTTTAGTTTTGGAGGTTTCTCTTGTCATAACCTCAAGCTTAGAGATTCTTTCCTTATCTTCCATCCATATCCACTTTTCTAATGAGCCCATCAAAGGCATTCTTCATTTCTTTTACAATGTTTTGATATCTACCATTTTAAAAAATTATTTCTTAAAATGTATCTCTCTGCTTATGTCATCCATCTGTTCTTACTTGACACTTTTTCCATTAAAGCTTTAGCATATTAATCAGTTTTTGTTTTTAATTCCTGATCTGATATATTCAATATTGCCTTCCTATTGGACTCTCGTTCTGATGCTTGTTCCATCCCTCCAAACTGCGCTTTTTGCATTTTAATATGCATTATAATTTTTGGTAAAAGGTGTATATAATGCACTGGGTAAACAAGCCTTTAATAATGTTGTGAGGTGTGGGGTAGGGGAAGTGTTTACAGACCTATGATTAAATCTCAGTCTTTTGGTTAACCTTGTGCTCCTAGACTGTGAACTTTACCAGTGCTTCTCATTTTCCCCTCCTCAGGTGGGACAGAATACCTAGAGCCAACTGGAGTTGGGTATTTCCCTTCCCCAAGGTAGCTTAGACTCTGATTAAACCGTAGCAGGTTACACTCTAGTAAAATAGTTTCTCTTATGGGCAGGCCTTGCTAAGAATAATAGAATGCTTTGGCATATTTCAAGATGGTTCATTTTCCTTTCCCTACTCAAAAGTGCAAGGACATTATTCTTAGGTGTTTATTTTAAGGACTAGGTAGAGCTCCTGGAAGTAAAATTCACAAAATTGTTGGGGCCACCCTATCACTGGGTCCCTTTGCACTTTTTAACTCTCAGACTCTTCCATTTGGAGTCTTCCGCAATTTATCAATTGCAGTTTAGGTTTTCCTACTCTGGCACTGGTTACCAGAAAGGTTTCTACTGATGAGTTTATTACTTCTTTTTAATGTTGTCTGTTATATTCTGCTGTCCCCCACATTCCGATGCCTAACAGTCTAAGGGTTTTGTAGGAGGCAGTTTGCTTTCCTACTTTGGAAAGGCCCCACTCTGGGCAAAACGCTCATAGAGGGGGTAAAGGACAATAAGGTCAACCAAAAACTTGGCACCAAATCTAAAGTTTTGGTAAATATTGACGTCAGATTTTCCTTTTTTATTTTTTTTACAAATACACTCAAGATTAATTTGATTCCTTTTGTGTTTTTTGAAAGTATTATCACAATTTTTTTAGTTAGTTACTCCTTAAGTGTTATTGTTATCTACATATTTAGAGAAGGAACTCTAATTACAAGGTTAAAAGCATTTGTTTAAAATAAAATAAAAATTAGTATAAATCTGTATATTGGGATTCAGATTACTGGGATTTTGGATTTTCTTTTTTTATAGGGAATTTTCCTTATTTTTATTTCTTAGATTATGGGTCACACACAATTCTGATTTTTAAGTTTACTTTGTTAAAAAATAGATTACTATTCAGTGGATCTTGATTCTGGCTGCATATTGGGAAGCTTAAAAATTACTGTTGACTGGATTCAAATGGGGGCCTGAGCATTATTATTATTTAAAGTTTCCTAGAGAATTTTAATGTGAAGTTAGAGTCAATAACTTCAAAGATAGATGAACTTCTTGTTTCATAGCAACTGCAATTTTACATTGTTAAATTTTTGGCTTATCAGAAACATTAAAATAAAATATACTTATAATCGACTATATATGTAATATATGAGACATATTTTGGTAATATGGGTGTAACTTTAATTTTGAACACTCTTAGACACCCTAAATATTAAAACTTTTGTTTCCCCAAAACATCTATTTTACTTCAACTAATACCTCACTTAACACTTCTTAATCCTTGAAGCTAAAAAAGAAAAAAAAAATGAAATAAGAAAATATGGTAAATACAGACAAAAATTTTCCAAAATATATATTTTCCTAATAAGATTAAGGAATAGAGAAAGCAGAAACAAATTTTCTTAGTTACTTTTAGAACACCTTGATTCCTTCCAGACCCTGAACAAGCAATTAATTTTATGGCTGAGTTTTTGATACTCATTTTATAATGCTGAGATGAGTATTTTCTTTGTATGTCTTCCTGCCAAGCTCAAAAATATCCTGAAACTATTAGGATTTGTCATTGTGGATCATAAAGACAAAGAACAAAAGGCAAATGTCCCATAAAATTGAAGACTTAGATAGCTATATTCAACACAGAGTAAGATACATACTACATCAATTTTCCTACATTTTAACCATTTTTTTGTAAAAATAAAAGCTAAAAAATTTACTGTTCTACTAATAATTAAGATTTGAAGTGAGCAAAAAACATATATTTTATAAAACAATATTTTCTCCAATTATAAAAGCAATATACATTTATTACAGACATTTGGGAAATTTTCAATACATAAAGAAGCAAATAATAGTCAACCATATTAGTGATTCTGCTATAACAAATAAGAAGTTTTATCCTCTTGGACAACTGGGATTTCATTTTGTTGATGTGAGTGAAACGGTGTTGTGTGTGTGCTTATGATTCATTGTATTTTCCCAAGCAGAATAGGAAGCATGTCATAAGAAGGTCATATAAGAAACAATTCAGGAAAGAAAAGGAAAAATATGTATTTTTTAGGATATTATTTTGCCATTAGGCAGAAGTCTTGGCTACAATTAATTATATGGAGTCTTAATGAAATGGCAAATATTGGACAATATGTTTTATGTATATTATCAGATTTAATTCCCACACTTTCACTTTTTCAATGTGAAAATAGTTTTGAGAACTTTGTCATGTGTCTGATATCATAAACTTCTAAATTGGCATATACAAGATATAAATAAATATTGCTATAATTCCAAAGCCTATGATTCAAAAATGACATTAATTCCTTTCTATGGCAGGATAATGATTAAAAATAGTTTTACATTTACAACCTTCCCTTCTTCCCCACACTATATTATCAAATAAATAATTAACTAGAAACAGATCTCTTTTTAGGAAAAAAAAGTTTAGTTATCTTGATAATAGCATTAGGATGAACAATATGACTTATAAAGAATGAATGGGAGATCATAAAAGGAAATTTTGCTGTGTAGTAACAAATAAATGGAGAAGGGAGAAGACAGTTAAGGACAAGTAACATTTTTTAAAATTTGCTTTTGTTTTCGTTTCTTTATGCCTCTTTACCTCCTTCACCAACTTCTTCCACCCCACTCTGGCTCCCCAACACTGGCAATGACCAGTCTATTCTCTGTACCTATGAGCTTTTTGTTTGGTTTGGTTTGGTTTGGTTTGGTTTTAGTTGACACATATGAGAGAGATCATATGGTATTGTCTTTCTCAGTTTGACTGATTTCACTTAGTTTAATGACCTTAAGATTTACCATGTTATTGCAAATAGTTAGATTTAATTATTTTATAAGGATGAATAATATTCCATTCAACATACAGGAGACTCTTGAACAACAGGGAGGTTAGAGGCACCAACTGTGCACATTTGAAAAACTGTTTATAACTTTTGATTCACAAAAAGTTAACTATTATTACCCTACTATGGACTGGAAGCCTTATAACAAAGATTTTATATGTTTACATATTATATACTGTATTCTTGGAACAAAGTGAGCTAGGAAAAAGAAAATGTTATTAAGAAAATCATAAGGAAGAAAAAATACATGTATAATACTCTACTGTATTTATCAAAAAACTTCATGTATAATTAAGCCTGCTCATTTCAAACACTTGGCTGTTCCAGGTCAACTGCATATAACACATTTCCTTAACCATTCATTGTTAGGGGACACTTAGGTTGTTTCTACATCCTGGCTATCGTAAAAAAGGTTGCAATGAACATAAGGGTGCAGATATATTTTTGAGTTAGGTTTTTGTTTTATTCTGATAAATACACAAAAGTGGAATTGCTGGATTATACAGTTCTATTTTTAATTTTTTGAAAAATATCCATATTGTTTTCCATAGTGGTTGCACCAATTTACATTTCCACCTACAACAGAAAAGGGTTCTTTATCCTCCACATCATCACACTTGTTATTTCTTATGTTATTGATAATAGCTGGGTATTTTTTAGGGCAGGGGGAGAGAAAGAGAGAGGGACTAGAGGGAGAGGGGGAGAGAAACCTCAAGCAGACTCACTGAGCATGGAGTGTGAGGCAGGGCTTGATCTTACAATGTTGAGATCATGACCAGAGCCAAAATCAAGAGTTGGACTCAATGGACTGAGCCACCAGGTGCCCCAATAATAGCCTTTCTAACAGGTGTGAGGTGATATCTCATTGTGGTTTTATTTTGCACTTTCCTGATGATTGGTAATGTTGAGCATCCTTTCATGTGTCTGTTGGCCATCTGTATGTCTCCTTTTAAAAAAAATGTTTATTCAAATTCTCTGCCCATTTTTAATCAGAATTTTTTTTTTTTTTGCTGTTGAGTTGTATGAATTCTTTATATATTTTGGATATTAACTCCTTATCAGATATATGGTTAAAAAATATTTTCTCACATTCAATATGTTTCCTTTTTATTTTGTTCATTTTGATGGTTTCCTCTGTTGTGCAAAAGTTGTTAGTTTAATGAAGTTTCACTTACTGATTTTTACTTTTGTTGTCTGTGCTTTTCTTGTCAAATATGAGAAAACATTACCAAGACCGATATTTAAGAGCTCACTGCCTATGTTTTCTTCTAAAAGCTCTATGATTTCAGGTCTTATATTCAACACTTCAGTCCATTTTGAGTTTAATCCACTTTGAGTTTATTTTCGTGTATAAGAAAAGATAATGGTCTAGTTTCATTCTGTTCCAGGTGGCTGTCCAGTTTTCCCATTAACATTTATTGAAGAGGCTGTCTTTTCCCCATTGTATATTCTTGGCTACTTTGTCAAAATTAGTGACCATATAGGGTAAGTTTATTGCTGGGCTTTTTTTCCATTTATCTATGTGTCTCTTTATGTGCCAGTACTATGCAGTTTTGATTACTATAGCCCTGAAATGTAATTTGAAATTAGGGAGCTCTGTTCTTTCTCAAGATTGCTTTGCCTTTGGGTTTTTTGCACTTCCATGCAAAGTTTAGGATTGTGTGTTCTATTTCTGTGAAAAATGCCATTGGAATTTTGAAAAGGATTGCTTTGAATCTCTAGTACTTTGGGTAATACAAACATTTAACAATGTTAATTCTTCCAGCTTATGAATATGCAGCATCTTTTCATTTATTCGTGTATTCTTCGATTTCTTTTATTAATATCTTACAGTTTTTGGGTGCCTGGGTGGCTCAGTCGTTAAGCAGCTGCCTTCAGCTCAGGTCATGATCCCAGGGTCCTGGGATCGAGTCCCACATCGGGCTCCCTGCTTGGTGGGAAGCCTGCTTCTCCCTCTCCCACTCCCCCTGCTTGTGTTCCCTCTCTTGCTGTGTCTCTCTCTGTCAGATAAATAAATAAAATCTTAAAAAAAAAAGTATCTTACAGTTTTCAGTGTTTAGGGCTTTCACTTTCTTGGTTACATTTTTCTTAGATATTTTATTCCTTTTGATGTGATTATAGAGTTTTCTTAATTTCTCTTTCTGATCATTTATTATTAGTGTATAAAAATGTGACAAATTTTTACATATTAATTTGTATCCTACAACTTTGGTGAGTTTGTATACTCTAACAGATTTTTGGTGGAGTCTTTAGAGGTCTCTATAATATACATCTGCAAAAAGTGACAGTTTTACTTCATCCTTTCTGATTTGGAAGACTTTTATTTCTTTTTCTTGCCTAATTATTATGGCTGGGACTTCCAATAAATAAAATAAAAGTGGTGACATGGACATCCTTGTCTTAATCTTAGAGAAAAAGTTTTCAGCTTTTCAGTGTTGGGATGTTAGCCGTGGACCATTATATTTTTGAAGTACATTTACTCTATACCAAATTTGTTGTATTATTATCATAAATGTTAAATATTGTCAAATGCTTTTTCTGCATCTATTGAGATAATCATATAATTTTTATCCTTCATTTTATTAATGTGGCATATCACATTGATTGATTACTGGATGTTGAACCATGCTTGCATCTCTGGAATTAATCCCACTTGATCATGGTGTATGATCTTTTTAATGTATTGTTGAATTGGGTTTGCTAATATTTTATTGATAATTTTTACATCTGTATGTTCATCAGGGATACTGGTTTATAATTTCATATTTCCCTGGTATCCTTGTCTGGTTTTGGTATCAGGGTACTGCTGGCCTAGTAAAATTAGTTTGGAAGTATGCTCCCCCTTTTGTAAATTTTTCAGCTTTTTAATGTAATTAATTTCTAGTTTTATAACATTTGGTCAGACAAGTTGCTTGATATTATTTCAAACATCTTTAATTTATTAAGATTTGTTTTTTGGCCTACTATATAACCTATTCTGAAGAATGTTCTATGTACACTTGAGAAGAATGTATATTCTCTTGCTTTTAAATGGAATGTTCTGCATATTTCTCTTGATTCCTGCTGGTCTGATGTGTCATTTAAGACCAATGTTTCCTTATTGATTTTTCTGTCTGGAAGTCTACCCATGATGTAAGTGGGGTATTAAAGTCCCTCACTATTATTGTATTGCTCTCTATGTCTCCTTTTAGATGTTTTAATGTGTGCTCTATATATTTAGGTACTCCTCTGTTGAGTGAATAAATATTTACAAATATTATATCTTCTTGTTGGATTGACCCCTCTATCATTATGTAATACCCTTGTCTCTTTTTACAGTCTTTGTTTTAAAGTCTGTTGTTTTTTTTTCTGATGTAAGTATAGCTCCCCCAGCTTTCTAGTATATTTCCATATTTTTAACTCTCATGTGACAGTAAGAGACCTGGCTTTTATTTTCCTGAATATATTTAACTATTTGATTAATTGCCCTGTATGTAACTGCATAGGTAGCTATTATTGTGTAACAGTATTACTACAAATTTAGCAGCTTTAAATATTACATATTTATTGTGTCCCATTTTCTATGGATCAGAAGTCCAGACACAGGTTAGCTGGGTCTTCTGTGAGGCTGCAATCAAGGTGCAATCTGGAATTGAGCATTGGAATGGTGGTCTCATCTGAATTCTTAAATGAGGAAGGATTTACTTCCAAGCTCACTCTGGTTGTTGGAGTAATTACTTTTCTTGTACTTGTCAGACTGAAAAACTCATTTTCTTGCTGGATGTTGCCTACAAGCCACCCTTAAATTCTAGCCTGAGGTTCCTCATTATATGGGTTTTGCCTTCTTCCTCAAAGTTAGCAACCAAGATAGAAACTTCAGTAAGATGAGTACCACATTCTTATGAAATAAATCATATATAAATAATCATGTACATCTTGTCACCTTTGCTGTATTTTGCAGGTTAGAAGAAAGTCACAGGTTCCAATGACATTCAATGTAAAGGAATCACACAAGAGGATAAACACTGGTAGTCAGGGATCATGTTGTTGTGCCACAGTAACTGTCTCCTGTTTCTACCATCTGCTCTGTCTTGAGAATATGTCCTCCCCACTGCACTCAGAATCTAACACCCTAAACCAGTCTGTTGCCTCTCCCATTAGACTCTCAATTCATGTAACTCTTCTCTTAACCTGTCCATGCTTCAACAACCCACTCCATGTTGCCACTCTCCTCCCACCACATATAACCTGTGTGTGGGCTGTGACATCTCATTTAATTCTGGCTGTGTAGATGCCCTTCTTGTTCTGTTTTGGTTCTCAGACCTCATGCAAGGCAAATCACTTCTGAGAATACCCTCCTTACTCCACTCGGATTCTGATATCCTTTGCTGGGTTGTATCTCAGATAAGACATCCTCCTCACTCTACTTAGGTTCTAACAAACTTATCTGGAGCACTAAAGCGTCCCTTCATCTGGTTAAAAGCAGATCTAATGTATGTATAACTGATTTTTCTGGAAGGAGAAGTGTAAAGAGTAGGAATCTGAGCCTTCTTGCTCCCTCACCATCACCAAGCTAGGTTAGAGTATAACATAAGCAAGAAATAAATGCTATTAGTTGGTTTAAGCCACAGATATTTTAGAGTTGTGTATTAATGTATTCAACTTACCTAATACTGCTTTTTAGTATTCATCTGAAACATAATATGTTGTAAACAGAATTGTTCATTTCTGTATGCCAAACTTACTTTCTCCAAATATTCTCCATTTTATTATAGTGTACTATCAATCAGCTAGCTTCACAAGCCTTAAATATGAAATAATTTTTGAGTCTTTTCTATTAATCATATGCCACATGGAATCTGTGAACAATTCCTTTCCAAAAATATTTTAATTCTGATCATTTCTCATTACTTCTATGGGGAGTTTATCCTACCACTACCTCTTGCCTGGTTTATCATAATACCACCTAACTCTTCTCCTAGTTTCTCTCCTTATATACCCATAGTGTATTCTGAAGAGGCCAGAAGAATGATTTCTAAATATATATGTGATTATGTCACTTCTTCATTCTAATGGCTTCCTAACACTTTAAATAAAATCCTAAATCCTAGAAGCACCTGCATGATCTGACTCTTTGCTAACTACCTGACCTTTTTCTTTACCACGTTTCTTCTTATTCATAAATACTCAAGTTACAGAGGCTTCCTTTCTTTCCTGGAACATGGCCAGCATTATTCATTCTATCTGAAGTAATCTCTCAGTTATCCATATAGATTCTTTTCTCACAGAATTTAGATCTCTGCTCAAATGGTACCTCATCAAAATAGAAATTATTTTTCTTTCTCCCGTTTCTCCCTCTTAACCTGTCTTATTTGTTCTTCACTGCTCATATTAACATCTGCTAGTAAATTGTATTTTTATTTATTTATAGTAATATTTGATATCTTTCTATCTAATAATCCAAATGCCCACAAAAGCACTTTTTACTCAAGTGCCAATTAAGTAAATATTTGTTGAGTGAGAGAATGGGGTGACAAATTAAATTGCTCTCCTTAAGTAAAAAGTCCTTACTCTTAAATTAATTCCCTAAATTTTATTCAGGGCATCTGTACATGCAACACAAAGTTGTGATTAGAGAAACCCAAGATTTATTAGAGAGATTTTCTAACCACAAGGAATTCAAAATCTAATTGGATAATATGACAAATATTTAAATTTCAATACAAATTTAAAATGTATATAGGTCAAGAAGGAAAAGAAGTTATATCATGAGACAGTAGGTGATTAATAGTTTTAATTGTTACATTATGCAGAACATAATTGCTATAATATTTTAGAAAGGGAACTAAGTACTTTAATTTAAAAGGAAGATTTAATAGAGAAATTGCAATTGAAAGAAAACCTGAGAAATATCTACACAAAACAAACCCCAGGCATTTTTCCCCAATTACTTTACTGAAGAAGCTATATGAAAATTAACAAAATTCCAAGTAACTTGTTCACAATCCCAAAGCAAAATCAAATTAATGTTATGTTTCCTTTTTGCTTTCTGGTATTTTTTGTATTATTCAATCTTTTTTATAGTGTTTTCATACAAAGAAACATATTTTCTGTTAATATGTACCGTGCATATTTTATTTCTATTTTATGAAGTATTTTTCTTTTTTCTCTTCACTGCAACTCTTACTCATAAAATAGGATAAAAGCTTGGCATGCATCTTTTCACACCATTTTCTATGATTTTATGAATATAAAGGTGATTTTCTTTGCTTGTTTTTCTAAAAAGTGGGATCACCCTCTAATATCCCTCTACATCTTTCTTTTATTTCAAATGTATTGTAAAAATTCCTTCAGATTCATAGATCTTGATCTACATTATTTTAAGAGTAGCATAAATATTTTTTGTGCCAACTCAACCATTTAGCCAATTATGCTCCAATTTAGCAAATTCAGGTAATTTCTAATATATGTTTATGTTGTTTTGTTTTTGCCATACCCTTGCATATCTGACACTATTTTATGTAGTTTTTGAGTCAAAATAAATGTGCTTGTGACTAGATGTTGAGATTTTCCTTTTGATTTTTTCTAATGAAGTAAAGTTGAAAATCACTATTATGTTAGTTTCAGCTGTACAACACACTGATTTAACATTTATATACATTATAAAATGATCACAATAAGTCTCATTACTGTCACCATATGGTTATTACAATAGTAATGAATACTTCACAGCTCTGTGACTTATTTATTTTATCACTGGAAGTTTATGCCTCTTCACCCTTTTACTTATTTTGTCCATCCTCCTATCTCCCTTCTTGTTTGGCAACCACCAGCCACCAGTCTGTTTATATATTTAGAGGTCTGTTTTTGCTTTTTGTTTGTTTGTTTTGTTTTGGGTTCCACATATATGGGAAATGATAAGGTATTTGTCTTTCTCTAACTAATTTCACTTAGCATAATACATTCTGGGTCCATCCATGTTGTCACAAATGGCAAGATTTAATTATTTTTTATGACTGAGTAATATTCTATTGTATATGTATGTGTGTGTGGTGTGTGTGTGTGTGTAATCACATTTTCTTTGTCAATTCATCTACTGATAGAGAATTAGGTTGTTTCCATATCTTGGCTATTATAAATAATGTTACAAAGAACATAGTAGGTCATATATATTTTTTCAAATTAGTGTTTTGGGGTTTCTTTGGATATAAAACCAGAATTGAAATTGCTGGATCATGTGGTACTTCTATTTTTAATTTTTTAAAAAAGATTTTATTTATTTATCTGATAGAGACAGCGAGAGAGGGAACACAAGCAGGGGGGAGCTGGAGAGGGAGAAGCAGACTCCCCACTGAGCAGGGAGCCCGAAGTGGGGCTCGATACCAGGATGCTGGGATCATGACCTGAGCCAAAGGCAGATGCTTAAGGACTGAGCCACCCAGGCACCCCTATTTTTAATTTTTTGAGGAAACTCCATACTGTTTTCTATAGTGGCTCCAGTAATTTACATACCCACTAACAATACCCAAGCATTCCCTTTTCTTTACATTTTTAACACTTGTGATTTTTTTATCTTTTTGATACTAACCATTCTGACAGATGTGAGGTGATAACTCATTATGGTTCTGATTTGCATTTGCCTGATGATTAGTGACTTTGAGCATCTTTTCATGTGTCTGATGCCATCTGTATGTCTTCTTTAGAAAAATATCTATTCAAGTGCTCTGCCCAGTTTTCAATCAGATTGGTTTTTTTTGGTGTTTTTGATACCAATCCTTTATCAGAGAGATTGAAAATCTCTGTCCCATTCAATGCATTACCTTTTCATTCTGTTGATCTTTTCCTTCATTGTGTAAAAGCTTTTTAGTTTAATGTAGTCCCAATTCTATATATTTGTTTTTGTTGCCCTTGTTTCAGTAGACAGACCCCTAAAAATATCATTAAGGCTAATGTCTAAGAGTTTACTACCAATGTTTACTTCTAGGGGTTTTATGATTTCGGGTCTTACATTTAGGTCTCTAACCCGTTTGGTTTTACTTTGTATATGGTGTAAGAAACTGGTCCAGTTTAATTATTTTGCTTGTAGCTGTCTAGTTTTCCTAGCACCATTTATTGAAGAGATTGTCCTTTTCTCATTCTATATTCTTGCCTCTTTTGTGGTTAATTGACAATATAATGACATAATAGACATAATAGACTATATAATGATTGACTAATCAATATGTGTGGGTTTATTTCTGGGTTCTCTATGTTTTTCTCTATATTCTCTATATTTTCCCCAATTACTTTACTGAAGAAGCTATATGAAAATTAACAAAATTCCAAGTAACTTGTTCACAATCCCAAATCCCAAATCCCTATGTTTTGATAACATAGCTTTGTGATATAGTTTAATATCTGGGAGTGTTATATCTCCAGCTTTGTTCTTCTTTTTCAAGATTGCTTCAACTATGCGGTCTTATATGTAGATCCATGCAAATTTTAGGCTATTCTAGTTTGTTGAAAAATTCCATTGGTATTTTGATAAGGATTGCACTGAATCTATGAATTGTTTTAGGTAGTATGTACATTATAACAATATTCTTCTAGTCCATGAGCATTATATATCTTTCCATTTATTGGTGTTATCAATTTCTTTCATCAATGTTTTATTTTTTTATCTTTTTTAATATTTTATTTATTTATTTGACAGAGAGAGACACAGCGAGAGAGGGAACACAAGCAGGGGGAGTGGGGGAGGGAGAAGCAGGCTTCCTGCAGAGCAGGGAGCCCAATAGGTCCTGGTTCTATCCCAGGACCCTGGGATCATGACCTGAGCCCAAGGCAGACGCTTAATGACTGAGCCACCCAGGCACCCCATATAGCTTTTAGAATATAGGTCTTTCATCTCCTTGGTTAAATTTATGCTTACATATTTTATTCTTTTTGATGCAATTGTAATTGGAATTTTTTTCTTAATTTCTGTCTCATAGTTATTAGTGCATTGAAACACAATGAAGTTAAGTACATTAATTTTATATCCTGCAACTTTACTGAATTCATTTATTATTTTTAATAGTATTTTGGTGCAGTCTTTAGAATTTTCTGTATATATTATGTCATCTGAAAATAGTGACCCTTTTACTTCTTTCTTACTAATTTGGATGACTTTTACTTCTTTCTCTCATCTGATTGCTGTGGCTAGGAATTCCAATGCTGTGTTGAGTAAGCAGTAGAATTGAGCATCCTTGTCTTATTCCTGATGTTAGAGAAAAAGTTTTCAGCTTTTCACCATTGAGGATGATGTTAGCTGTGGGTTTGTCAGAAGGCCTTTATTATGTTGAAGTTAGTTACCTCTAAACCCACTTTGCTTTTTTTTTTTATAATGAGTAGATGTTGGATTTTTTTTCAAATGCTTTTGCTGCATCTATTGTGATAATTGTATGCTTTTTATCCTTACCTCTGTTAATATGATGTATCACACTGATTAATTTGTGGATATTGAAACATCCTTGCATTCCTGTAATAGGTCCTGCTTGATTGTGGTGAATGATCCCTTCAACATATTTTTTAATTCAATTTGCTGATATTTTGATGATAATTTTTTGATCTATGTTCATCAGGGATATTGGCCTTTAATTTTCTTTTCCTTTGGTGTCTTTTCTGATTTTGGTATCAGGGTAATTCATGCTTCTTTGAATGAACTTAGAAGCATTCCTTTTCATCATTTTCTTAGAATAATTTGAGGAGGATGAGTATTAACTCTTATTTAAATATTCAAAACAATTCACCTGTAAACCCCTCTGGTCCTGGGCTTTTGTTTGTGAAGAATTTTTTGATTACTGATTCAATTTCATTACTAGTAACTGGTCTGTTCAGAATTTCGTTTTCTTCTTTATTAAGTCTTAGAAGACTGTATGTTTCTAGTAATTTATGTGTTTTCTTCTAGGTTTTCCAATTTGTTGACAAAAATTGTTCATAGTTGTCTCTTTAATCCTTTGTATTTCTGTGGTGTCAGTTATAACTTCTCTTTCATTTATGATTTTATTTATTTGAGACCCCCCATTTTTTGCTTGATGAATCTGGCTAAAGGTATATCAATTTTATTTATCTTTTCAAAGAATTGTCTCAGATTCATTTATATTTTCTATTGTTTTTTATTCTCTTCTATTAATTTCTACTCTGATCTTTATTATAATTTCCTTTCTTCCAGTAACTTTGGACTTCATTTACACTTTTTTTTTATTCTTATGTTAATCCCCATACATTACATCATTAGTTCTAGATGAAGTGTTCCATGATTCATTGTTCATGCACAACACCCAGTGCTCCATGCAGAACGTGCTCTCCTCAATACCCACCACCAGGCCAACCCA
>NC_138370.1:51233170-51256716 GCF_054177405.1 Leptonychotes weddellii | reverse complement strand
ACCCCCCACTCCAACAACTATCATTTACACTTTTTTTTCTACTTTATTTTCTACTTTCTTAGGTTAGATTAGGAATCTTCTTGTTTCTTGAGGTGGACCTGTATTACTTTGAATGTCCCTCTTAGAAATGCTTTTGCTGCATCCCACAGATTATGAAATATTGTGTTTTCATTTTAATATATCTCAAGGGTTTTTGTTTTTCATTTCCTCTTGTTTGTCAACCCAATTATTATTAGGTAGCATGTTTTTTTGCTCCATGTATTTGTGGGATTTTCTTCGCCTTTTTTTCTAATTGATTTCTATTTTCATATCATTATGGTTGGGAAAAAAATGCCTGACATGATTTCAATCTTCTTAAATTTAATGGGGCCTATCATATGATCTATACTGAAGAATGTTCCATGTGCACTTAAGATATTTGGTATTGATTTTTTACTTTGGCTCCAAACCTAAAAAAATCCTAGATGTTAAGTGTATCCCCATGCTTCATAAAGCATGCAGAAAATTCCAGATATTTTCAGAACATAACACTCCAGTGCTGTGATGCTTACCCCACCACTCTAAAATAGTCAAATAAAGAGAAAGCTGAAAATGTGAGAGTTTGAAGGAGTCCTGGCAGAGGCTGGGAGTAGTATTTTAACTTTTCCCTTCTATCATTCATGGAGTTGTTCTTCTGTTGAGCCAAATAAGAGAAATCCTTAAGTTTAGTGGTGCCCACCAGATTGAGACTTGAACAACCTTCTTGGCAACTGGATATTTAGGGGTAACTGAAGCATATATGCCCATTTAGTGTGGCTTAGGAGGGAAATGTAATGATGATTCTTGGAAGAACTTGAAAAAAATATCTGGGAGTTTTGAGGGATATATAGACATAGAAAATTATCCCTATTCCTCACCTTGAGAATCTTGAAAGTAGAAGTCTATGTGGAACAATCTCGATGGGGTGTGATAAGGTTAATAATGTTGTAGTCTACACCATTACTTTCCCACATGTTAAGATGTGTTAGATTCCCAAAAGAGAAGAATGCAAACCATAAGACTCTTAACTATTAGAAAAAAACTGAGGCTTGATGATGAGCACTAGGAGCTATATGTAAGATGAATCACTAAATTCTACTTCTGAAACCAATTTTACACTATATGTTAACTAACTAGAATTTAAATAAAAACTTGAAAGAAAAAAGAAGATTCCCAAGGAACACATAGGCTCTCAAGGGACAAATGAGTCTGAGCCATTTCAAAACTTTAGGTCTAGGGTCAGGGATCCTCATAGTAATAAGTAGAGTGTAAATGTAGGGGCAAATCTTAGGTCATTGAGGCCATCACTCAAAATGTGTAGGGTACAAATGCTGCAGGTCTTAGATGTATTTCCTGCAAGGCCAGAAAAAAAGTTACAACTTGCTGAAATCACAGATGATGATTAGCATTTTTAGCAATAAAGTATTTTTAAATTAAGGTATGTACATTATTTAAAAATATAATGTTATTGTATACTTAATAGAATTAATAGTACAGTGTAAACATAACTTCTATATGCACCTGGAAACCAAAAACTATCAGTTTATGTATACATCCTGACTACTGTATTAATTTATTTTTTATTGCTTATTGCTAATGTAGAGAAACAGAGTATCTTGTACCTTGAAACTTTGCTATTTTATTAGTTCTAGTAGTTTTCTAGTGGATTTGGGAAAATTTTTCTATGTACAGGATCTTGTCAACTGCAAATAGATATGATTTAACTTCTCCTTTCCAATGTGGGTATATTTTATTTCTTTTCTAATAACTGCGGCTAGAATTTAAAATGCAATGTTGAATTGCAGTAAGGGAAAGCAGAAAACATTTACTTGTTTGAGATATTAGAGAGAAAACTTTCATTCTTTCACTGGAGTATGGTGTTACCTAGATTTTTCATCAATATCTTTTATTATGTTGAAGAAAGTTTTTTCTAGTCCTAGTTTTCTGAGAGCTTGTGTAATGAAAAGGTGTTGTTTTGTCAAATGGATTTTCTGTATCCATTAGAATGATCTTGTGTTTTTCCCTTTCTCTTCCTATTAATGTGATATATTACATTGATTAGATTTCTTACATTAAACCACCCTTGTAGTCCTGGAATAAATCCCACTTAGCCATAGAGAACAATCCCTTTAATATACTATTGGATGTGATAATATTTTGTTAAGGTCTTTTTTATATATATAAGGAATATTGGTCTGTAATTTTCTTGTGATATTTTTGGTATCAGGATAACAAAAAATGTTAAAAAGTGTTATCTTGGGGCACCTGGGTGACTCAGTCATTTAAGCATCTGACTCTTGATTTCAGCTTAGGTCATGATCTTAGGGTCATGAGATGGAGCCCCATGTCTGGCTCTGTGCTCAGTGGGGTCTCTGCTTGAGATTCTCTCTCTCTCCCTCTCCCTTTGCCCCTCCCCCTGTTCCCACTCTCTCTCTCTCTCAAATAATAAATAAATATTTTTTTAAGTGTTTTCCCTTCTTCAGTTTTTTTTTTTTTAAGTGTTTAAGAAGGACTGGTGTTAATTCTTCTTTGACTGTTTAGTATAACTCACCAATAAAACTACCTGCTCCAGGATATTTTCTTTTTGTAAACTTTTTGATTACTGATTCAATCTTTTTTATTTGTTACAGGTCTGTTGAGATTTTCTATTTCATTTTGAGTCACTTTAGGTAACTTGAGTGTTTAAAGAAATTTTTCCACTTGGTGTACAATAGTTCATATTATTATTTTATAATATTTTTATATTATAAAGTTGATAGTAATGTCTCTATTTTCATTTCTGATTTCAGTTATTTGCATCTTCTCTATTTTATCATTGTTAAGCTAGCTAAAGTTAGTCAATTTTGTTGATCTTTCAACTAACCAACTACTGGGTTCATTGATTGTCTCTATTTTTCTATTGTCTATTTTGTTTATCTCCATTCCAATCTATTGTTTTCTTCCTTCTGCTAGCTTTGGTTTTAGTATGAGTTGTTTAGTTACTTCAGGTACAAAGTTAGGTTATTAATTTTTTTTAATGTAGTCATTTATAGCTGTAAGTTTTTCTCTAAACCCTACTTTCACTCCATCCCTAAGTCTAAAGATGTGTTTTTATTTATTTATATTTTATTTTTTTAAGATCTATTTATTTGAGAGAGGGAGAGAGAAGGGGTAGGGGCAGAGTGAGAAGGAGAGAAATCCTCAAGTAGACTCCCCACTGAGGGTGGAACCTATCTTGGGGCTCAATCCTAGGACCCTGAGATCATGACCTGAGCTGAAACCAAGAGATGGAGGCTTAACTGACTGAGCCACCCAGGCGACCCAAGATGTGTCTTTATTTTAATTCATCTGTAATCAGTCTAATTTTCTTCTTGATTTTTCTTTGACCCATTGATTTAAGAGGCTTTTTAAAATTTTTTTTATGTATTTGTGAATATTCCAGGTTTCATTCTGTTATTGGTTTCTAATTTCATCCCTTTGTGGTCTCAGATGATATCTTGTATATTTATATTTTTTATGTATTGAGAGTTGTTTATGTTCTAACATATGTTCTAATGTGGAGAATGTCCCATGTGAACTTAAAAGGGACCTGTATTCTTCTTCAGTTGGGTGGAGTGTTCCGTATGTGTCTGTTTAGCCTTAGTGTGTTGTTCAAATCCTCTATTTCCTTGTCTATCTTCTGTCTGGTCTGGTTGATCTCTCTCTCTCTCCCTTTTTTAAGAGTTTATTTATTTGACAGACAGAGAGATAGAGAGGGAGGGAGCACTTGCACAGGGGTGTGTGTGCAGGCAGAGGGAGAGGGAAAAGCAGGCTCACTGCTGAGCAGAGAGCCCAATGTGGGGCTCAATCCCAGGACCCTGGGATCATGACCTAAGCCAAAGGCAGGTGCTTAACTGACTGAGCCACCCAGGTGCCTCAGGTTGATCTATCTATTATTGAAAGTAGGGAATTGAAAACTTGAATTCCATTAATTTTTGTTTCATATATTTTGAAGCTTTTTTTTAGATCTGTCAATGTTTATAACATATTATTTTGCTAAATTAATATTAAGTAATATCTTCTCTCTTTTTTAAAAAATATTTTATTTATTTATTCATGAGAGACAGAGAGAGAGAGAGAGAGGCAGAGGGAGAAGCAGGCTCCCAAGGAGCAGAGAGCCCAATGCGGGACTCGATCCCAGGACCCTGGGATCATGACCTGAGCCAAAGGCAGACGCTTAACCATCTGAGCCACCCAGGTGCCCAGTAATATCTTCTCTCTTATAAACCTTTTGGATTTTAACCTTATTTTGTCTGGTATTAGGATAGCCACCCCAATTCTCTTTTGGTTACTCTTTGCTTGTGGTTACTCTTTGCTTGGATTATCTTTTCTATCTCTCTCAATTTTCTTTGTATCTTTTGTGTAAAATGAATCTTTTGTAGGCAACATATAGCTGTATCTTTTCCTATTATTATCATTCATTTTTCCAATCTGTCTCTTGATTAGAGAGTGTAATCCACTTATATTCAAAGAAACTGCTGACAAAGAGGAATTTATGCTATTTTTTTATTATACCTTATAGCTTTCTTGTTCCTCATTTCCTCCACTACTGCCTACTTTTTTTTTTAATAGTAAAACATTTTAATTGCCATCTATTTCCTATTGGATATAATGTCAGGTTTGGCCAGCAAACCCTGAGGCAGTGATGAAAATATTATTCCAGACACCTAAGTAGGAGAAAGGAGAAGGCCTGGGGACCAGATGCTCTAGTGGCAAAAGGCCCCAAGCTAAACTTTGCCTCCACTTTTATTGTGAATGTTATCAATACAACAAGGGAATAAGAAGAACAAAAAGGAGTGAAAAAGCCTTAATAATCAGGACAGTGACATAGGGAGCATGGTGTGATTAGAACAAGCTGTGTGTGCAGACAGGGAGTACATGGGGTACATGTCCATGATGCACGTGTAGGCAGGGAGTACATAGAGTGTGTGACCAAAGATAGATGTTTTTCCTAAGCATTTACTCCCCAGATGAGTGTATTGAGCCGCAATAAGGATCCAGTTGTTTTCAGCCCAGAAACTTTAAAGAAGGCTCAATTTTTGGACACTCCTTCTTTGCTTTTCAACTAGTCTCATCCAGGAAGGCATATGTTTATTAAATCTTATCTAGCCAGGCATTATGAATTCCCACAGTATAATCTATAGATATTTTCTTAGTGGTTAACATGAGGATTACAATTACATCTTCATGTTAAAACAAACAAATTTGAATTTATATCAACTTAATTTAAATAGTACCTTTCTGTTACTGATGTCACAGATTATGATTAGACATTGGTTTCATAATAACAGATTTCTATTATTTTTAATTTCTCTTACATGATGTAGAAAATAAAAAGTGGAGTTACATATTCAAAACTACAATAAAATTAATTATAACTGTTCATGTATTTACCTTTAATGGAGATTTTTAATTCTTTGTATGGCTTAAATTTACTGTTTAGTTTTCTTTCATTTCAACCTGAAAGATCCTCTTAGCATTTCTTTCAAGACAGATAAGGTTGCAGTGAACTCTTTTAGCTTTTATCTCCAACTGTCATAATATATTCCTCATTTTTGAAGGATAATTTTGCTGGATATAGAATCCTCATTTGATAGTTTTCTTTTTTTTTCCTTCTTCTTCTTTTTTTTTTTTTTGGTCTGTGAAGAACTGTTAATTTATCAAACCTTTTGGCTTCCAGAGTTTCTGATGAGAAATTGATAAATTTATTGATGACCTTTTGTATATTATTTTTCTTCATTTTTGTTCTATTTTCCAACTCAATAATTTTAAATTTCCTACCTTTAAATTTTCTGACTCCTTCTACTGCTTGTTAAATCTGTTTTTAAATCTCTCTAGTGCATTTTTAAATTTTAATTATTATACTTTTAAGCTCCAGAATTTCCTTCTGGTTCCTTTTTATAAGCTTTATCTATTTATTCTCATTTCCTTCATACATCTTTTCCTATTATGTCTTCCTTTATCTCTTTGAACATTTTTAAGACAGTTGTTTTAAATTCTTTGCCCATTAAGTCTGGTGTCTTCCTCACGTATGTTTTCTGTCAACTTACTTTGTTCTTTTGAATAAGCCATGCTTTCCTGTTTCCTTATATGTCTTGGGTTGTTGTTAAAGAAAAAAAATTGCATTTGAATCTTATAATGTGGTAACTCTGAAACTCACATTATTTCCCTCCCATTAGATTTCCTGTTTATTTCAGTGTTGAAAAGTTTTTCTTCTGCTGGCAACCAGACTGAGGTGAAAGCTTACAGTCTTCTCAGATCTTTTCTAAGACTGACTCTCTCTTTGGGAATGTGCAGTGTTTTTCAAAATATCCCTATATACCCTGTTGTTTTTGAATGTATAAACAAAACAAAACAAAAAAATAAATGTGGCTCCTTCAAATCTCCTGGAGGCCTCTTCAGCTGGTAGGGTGATACAGTGATGGCCAGACTCTGTACCTGTATCTTGGCAATAAGAAGCAGCTATCAGCAATCAGAACTAATAAGCTCAATATTTGGAGGACAAAGCCCTTATTGCCCACACTGGCTCCAAAAAGCTGTTCCAGAAAGACTGGTTGTCATCTCCACAGCTGCCTTTTACAGGGATGATGGATATTGGCTGGATAGCCACAATCATACTGACGGCTTAATTCCACGAATAGTCACTGTAACTTACCAGCCAAACTTTCCCCTGGTAACTGTAAGCATTCAAACAGAGCCTTGTGTTTCAGAATAGTCACTTCAGCCATTTTGTACCATATAATTATTTTCTAGGTGGAGGAACAGACTCCTGGCACTTCCTTCCCCACCATATATATATATTTTTTAAGTAAACTCTATGCTCAACATGGGGCTAAAATTCGCCACTCCAAGATCAAGTGGCTTGCTGTACTGATTGAGCCAGCCAGGTGCCCCTCCACCATATTTTTTTTTCATGTCACTCTGGTGATCTGCTATTTTTGTTATAAGGTTACACAATAATATTTTAATCAGTAAATGATCAACATAGAGTTGTTCCTGGTCTATATAATGTTAAAAATAATGTTACCTTTCCATTTATTCTCAATTTTTAAAAATTTCTATTACTATAATCTCAACATTTTCTGTATAATAGGAAATGCTGCAATATGTGTTTGTATTTAGAGCTACTACATACTAACTGAATGACATGGTCAACAAATTATAGGGAGGAAGAAAAACAAACTATGACTGCAAAAAAATATTTTCAGCACTTGATAGACACAGTCATTTGTTTCTTTGGGTTCATTTATTTAATAGCAGTTTTTTTTTTTTACTTTATTTAGGATTTTATAAAGTGTTATTGGTCATTTGAGCATAAAAAGTGTTCTTAACAACTAAATTTTAAAATTTACTAGAATGTTTGCCTATGAGTCCCTTCATTTACATGTAATGTAACCAACTTGAGAGAATTTGATTTGCCTAGAATGCCAGAACAAGTGAGTGACAAAACATATTAAAGATACATTGCTAGAACACTCTGAATTTCATAGATAAAATAAACTGAGACCCAAAAAGGACACACAGCTAGCATTAATACAGGTGCTGTTTCTACCAGTTTATCTTAAGAAGAATAAGGAGCATTGGAAAAATATAGTTATATTTATTTAGTTATTATAGTTACATGACTTGTCATTTTTTATATTGTTTTGTGTCATGAAACATGCTAAGATAAAAAGGAGTTGCCAAATATACATGTTTGCATATTTTTTCCTAAGGAAAGTTTATTTTCAATAGATACTAAATATTTATAAACATTAAGCTAAATGTAATTTTAAACTGTGGTAGTTTGCTGTAACACATTTTGCCTCCTGGGATTTTACAACATTAGGAGTTTGCATTTTTCTACAAGGATATTTTTGAAATCTCTAAAGGACTATATGTATTATGATCCATAGGTTGCCATGGAAATAACTTGCTATTGTTTTTGTTATTTTGAATACCTTATCTATAATATATTCACAAGATTTGCATAATTACAAACACATTTTATTTCCATGTTTTCAGTAATTTGGAAATCATTTCCTCCTAAAATTAGTTCAAGTTTTTATCCTAGGTTATTTTTGTTATTAACTTACTAAAATTGGGTCTTTGGCTAACTGCTCTTTCTGATAGTGTGTGTGTGTGTGTTGTTTTTTTCTTCAATTAATTCTATATAAGAAAAACATTATGTTCCAGGGGTTGGGGGAGGAAGGACAATAGATTCTATGGAATCTGAATGTAAGCAAATAGTAAAAGAAAGCATTTGTAGTTATATTTTGTTAATTTTTTACATTTATATTACTCCTATACATGAACTGAAACACCCTTAAAACTCTTTTCTAATATCAGAATCTCCCAAGTAAGAAAGTGCTTCAGAAAACATTGTTTTGGTAGAGCAACAGATACTCATTTCTAAGTAAGGGCATTAACACATTAATATCATGCCTGTTTTTTTAATTCTTAAGGGCTCTTAACCCAGCTTTGTAACATGATTTTTGCTATCGGAAAATAGCTACTACCAGCATGTACATTTGTATTTTGTATACATTAATATTCATGTATATTCAAATTATATAAAATTTATACCAGAAATGAGTAGCAAAAAAAGTGTAATAAGAATGATTTTAAGAAATCAGTGGCTAATTGATCATTGTAATGAAATTCATGAGCCAACTAGTAAAATGTACTTGGTTTGTATAACTAAATACTCCAGTTAGATTACTTGAATTCTGCCATGAGTCACCAATATAGAGATTAAAGAGCTCTCACTCATTTTTCAGATCATAGTCCTTTCAGAGATCAGAGTTGATTTCAGGGTACCCTTAATTCAAGGATAAGCCATGTCCCTTGGAGGAAGAATCCTACATTGCTTTTACAAATATATACATGGGGATAATCTCCTTCCCCCAGTGCAACTGTGGAAATGTTCTAGGGTGACAATTTTTTTGGGAAAAAAATACCCTCAAATAGAAAGGAACAATAGACACTAGATCTGAATTTGTCCAGCCTGAATTTGAGGGGCTATAATATTTACAACATTAATTTTTGAAAGTCTTTAGATGTAAATTAACATGCTTTATTTTTTTAAGATTTTATTTATTTGTGGGAGAGAGAGAGAGAGCACAAGCAGAGGGAGCAGGAGGCGGAGAGGCAGGCTCCCTGCTGAGGAAGGAGCCTGATGTGGGACTCGATTCCCAGACCCTGGGATCATGACCCGAGCCAAAAGCAGACATTTAACTGACTGAGCCACCCAGGCATCCCAGCATGCTTTAGTTTAAAGTTTAGTTATCCCACCTAATATCCTTTCTTTCTTTCTGATTCTTTCTTTCTTTCTTTCTTTCTTTCTTTCTTTCTTTCTTTCTTTCTTTCTGTGAGCAAGTGAGCAAGCACAGAGGGAGAGGGAGAAGCAGACTCCCCACTGAAAAGGGAGCCTGACACTCCAGGACCCTGAAATAATGACCTGAGCTGAAGGCAGATGCATAACTGACTGAGCCACCCAGGCATCACATCACCTAATATTCTAAGTATTCAGATAATGCATCAACCATTCCATTCATTTTTATTTTTAAAATGAACACATACACACCAGTATGGTCTGTAAGTTGAATCAAAAAGTTATATTTTTCTAATAAGAATTCATTTTATTAGTTCTGTCAAAATATAATTTTCAAAAAAACTAAAATATGAGCTTCTGGATTCTGCCTAAAGAAATCCGGAGAGAGCATGTCATCCAGTCTAACAATAAGAAAAAAAAATTTTTTAAAGATTTTATTTATTTATTTGTCAGAGAGAGAGAGGGAGAGCACAAGCAGGGGGGACAGCAGGCAGAGAGAGAAGCAGGATTCCCGCTGAGCAAGGAGCCTCATGCGGGACTCAATCCCAGGACCTTGGGATCATGACCTGAGCCAAAGGCAGATGCTCAACCAACTGAGCCACTTAGGCATCCCAAGTAATTCTAAAAATTATAATTTTTTGTGAACCCATCAGAGAACAGATATTTCAGTTCACCAAGTAATCCAAAATCTAGGGAATGACGGGAATCTTCAAGGTGAGACAGGATGTGAACTCTGGTTCCTGCATGGTAAGGGGAGGAAGACTTGGCCACCACACACACTGAAAGAAGAAATCAGAAACAAAAATGTAATAAATTGCTAATAGCCAAATAGTGGCTAGCATGAAAGTTGGGAACACCGAGGACCTCAAACACAATGAGAGTATGAGCTCACTAATTCTTCTGCTTGGACTTCACTAGGTGCTCATGAGAAAGATTAGAAACAGGGCAATGCCTTAGCAATTCTGAGTAAAAATGATTTTCAAGATAGAATTCCATATTAAGGCAAACACTAATTAAATATAATCAGGCAGTGAAGATATTGGGATATGGCAAAATGTCCCTCTTTGACATATATATATATATATATATTTTTTTTTTTTTAAGAAGAAACCGAAGAAACTGTTTCATTAAAATGGAAAAATAGTCCAAGAATGTAGAAAGCAAGTAACAGAAGATCTGATAAAGAGATAAGAGGAAATTCCCAGGCCAGACCAGAGACCAATAAGTATAGTTATGACTGGAGAAATGAGCATTTCTAAGACACATGGAACCAAGACAAAAATAAAGCTGACTCTCCTATTTTGAGATTTATGATCTAAGAGTTTAGGAGCAAATTAACAATAAATACAGACAAACTAAGCAAATATTTTTTTTTAAAGACAATTCTAACTGGAGGTAGAAAAATAAGCTGTAGATAGCAAGTTTAATTATGAAATACATTATAGCTCAGCTGAAAATGACATTTACATAGATATGAGACTGTAAACACTGAATATTGAGTTAACCCAATATTACATCTGTTCTATATTTTTTATAATGGGGACATATGAAATCGGAGCCATGGTACAAGTGGGCTAAACTTCCATTCTTTCCATGAAAAAGTCAATAGATAATATCTAAAACTTATAAGTGTCAGCAGGCACTTAGAAGAATGGAAGTGAACACCATGTTAAACAGATAATAGAATTGAAAATGATATTTTCTGGGGCTCCTGTGTGGCTCAGTTGGTTAAGCCTCCAACTCAGGTTTTGGCTCAGGTCATGATCTGATGGGTAGTGAGATGGAGCCCCTTTGTCAAGCTCTGTGCTTAACGGGGAATCTGCTTAAGATTTTCTCCCTCTGCCTCTCCCCCATACTCCCTCTCTCTTTCTTAAATAAATAAATCTTAAAAAAAAAAAGAAAGTGATATTTTATGAAGATAATTTCTTGTGAAAAGAAGTAAGGAAGTAGATGCTGTTTTGTTTTTATTAGCACTTTGACACTTTGACTTTTGACTATAAATGAATAGTTTAAAAATCATGTTTTAAAAAATCAGTAAGAAAAGTGAGGCTTCTTTGATACATTCAAAAGTTGGAAATTATGGTCATGTGTTTGGGTGAAGAGGGTAGTTCTGTCCAAATTTCATTGTTTTGAAGTCCACCTTCCATTCTTACTAGCCCCGGTTAAGGAGGAAAAGTTACAAACCTAATTGATTAGAATCTGAGATATTGGTTAGATCCTGTTAGACTAGTGGGTTGAGACAGCAATCTTAGAACTAAGAGTTGGTCCCACCAATTTTATTTTACTTTCCACTATAAGCTATAAATACACTTGGTCAAGACAAAATGGAGCTTGTTCCTTGAGTGTGTTAAATCAGCTCTCATCCCTTTCCATGTTGAAAATTCAATTTACAGACTGCCCCAAAGTTTCCAGATCATAGGAATAAAAAAAAAACAAAAAAAACACTGTTAAGTGCTTTGGCTTATAATTTCATTAAATTTAGTTTTTTCTTTCAAAAGTACTCTAAAGTTAGTTAGTATTATGTTTTTCCAGGTTTTTAAATCCTACTCAGCAAATATTACTTGCATACATAACTTTCTTAAAAATTCCACAGACTAGGAGAGGTGAACCTATTTTTTAGTCAGCAATATTCCAAATTGAAACATAATATATGGCTATCATTTGTAGTGTTATTCTAGCCTCAGCAACTGACTTTTGTATTTTCTTTAGCTGCATTGTGCAGAAAAAATAATATAAAGAGTTGCAAATACTAATAGCTTCTCTCCCTCTCATATTCTACCCCTTTATCCATTGCTTTATCTCCTTATCTTTTTATATCTTTCTTGTTTTTGTCCTTACAAATCTCTATGAAATTTCAAAAATGCATTTCAATTCAATTAATTTGGAAGTTTGATAAAAATATAGTAAGCTTGCTTTCTTTTTTGAAAATTATATTCCACTTTATTTTTTCAAATCTTGACTCTTTTCTAGACATAATATGGACAAACCTATTTCCCTCCTCCTTTCAAACTTTTATTATTATTAAAGTATATTTGACATGCAAAGTTATATTAATTTCAGGTTATAAGATAATGATTTGACAATTCTATACATTACTTATGCTAGTAAAGATAAATGTAGTAACTGTCACCATAAAATATTATATTATTGACTATATTTCCTATGCTGTACTTTTCATCTCCATGACTTATTGTGTAACTGGAAGCTTTTACTTCTTAATCCCTCTCAGCTATCTCACCCATCCCTCACTCCCTCCCCTCTGGCAACCACAAGTTTGTTCTCTATAGTTATGAGTCTGTATCTGTTCTTTTGTTTTTGTTTTTTCAATTCCCTATTTAAGTGAAATCATATGGTATTTGTCTTTCTCTGTCTGACTTGTTTCATTTAGCATAATACCCTGTAGATCCATTCATGTTGTTGAAAATGGCATGATCTCATTCTTTTATATGACTAAGTAATATTCCATTGTGTATATATACAACACTTTCTTTATCTACTCATCTATAGATGGACATCTGAGTTACTTCCATTACTTAGCTGTTGTAAATGATACTGCAATAAACATAGGGGTGGATATATCCCTCCAAATTGGTGTTTTCATTTTCCTTGGGTATATACCCAGTAGTGGAATGACTGCATTATATAATATTTTTATTTTTATTTTTTTAGAAACTTCCATACTGCTTTCCAAAGTTGTTACACCAATTTACATCCCCACCAACAGTGCATAAGGGTTTCCTTTTCTCCACATTCGTGCTGACCCCCTTGTTATATTTGTCCTTTTGATACTAACCATTCTGATTGGTGATATCCCATTGTAATTTTGATTTGCATTTTCCTGATGATTGGTGATGTTGAGCATTTTTTCATGTGTCTGTTGGACATCTATATGTCTTGTTTGGACAAATGTCTATTCTGGTCTTCTGCCCATCATTTAATCAGGTTATTTGTATTTTGGTGTTGTGTAAGTTCTTTATAGATTTTTGATATTAACCCTTTACCAGATATATCATTTGCAAAAATCTTCTCCCTTCAGTAGGCTGCCTTCACATTTTGTTGATGGTTTCCTTTGCTGTGCAAAAGCTTTTTAGTTTGGTATAATCCCAAGAGTTTATTTTTCCTTTGTTTTTCTTGCCTGAAGAGACATATCCATAAATATGTTGCTAAGGTTGATGATGGCCAAGGGACTACTGCCTGTTTTCTTTTAGGAATTTTATGGTTTCAGGTTTCACAATTGGGTCTTGAATCCATTTTGGGTTTATTTTTGTGTGTGGTGTAAGCAAGTGGTCGGTTGTATTCTTTTGCATGTAGCTATCAGGTTTTCCCAATACTATTTATTGAAGAGGTGGTCTTTTCCCCATTGTATATTCTTGCTTCTTTGTCACTGATTAGTTGACCATATAAACATAGGTTTATTTTGGGGCTCACTATTCTGATCCATTGATCTATATGTCTCTTTTTGTGTCATTACATACTCTTTTGATTATTATATCTTTGTAATATATCTAGAAATCTGGGATTGTGATATCTCCAATTTTGTTCTTTTTCAAGACTGTTTTGGCAAATCAGGGTCTTTTGTGGTTCTATACATTTTTATTATTATTATTATTATTATTATTATTATTATTATTATTATCTGCACTAGTTCTCTGAAAAATATCCTTGGTAGTTTGATAGGGATTGCACTGAATCTGTAGATTGCTTTGGGTAGTCTGAACATTTTAACAATATTATTTCAGCTAACCTATAAGTACATATCTCCTTCCATTTGTGTCATCTTCAATTTCTTTCATCAATATCTTATAGTTTTCAAAGTATAGGTCTTTCATCTACTTGATTAAATTTATTCCTAGACATTTTATTCTATCTGATGCAATTATAAATGGGATTGTTTCCTTAATTTCTCTGTCTGCTACTTTGTTATTAGTGTATAGGAATACAATAGATTTCTGTATATTAATTTTGTATCCTGCAGCTTTATAGTATTTATTCTAATAGCTTTTTGGTGGATTCTTTAGTTTTTTATTATGTCATCTGCAAATAGTGACAGTTTTACTTATTTCTCCCCAATTTGGATATGTTTTTTTTTTCTTTTTCTTATCTGATTGCTGTGGCTATGACTTTCCAGTACTATGAATAAAAGTAGTGATGGTAATGATCCTTCTCTTATTCCTGAATATGATGTTTAGCTGTGAGTTAAATGGTCTTTCTTATGTTGAGGTGTGCTCCCTCTAAACCCACTTTGTTGAGAGTTTTTATGATGAATGGATGTTGTATTTTATCAAGTGCTTTTTCTGAATTTATCAAGATGGTTGTATGGTTTTTATCCTTCTTGTTAATGTGATATATTAATTTGATTTATTTGCAAATATTGAGCCATCATTGTATCCCTAGAATAAATTTCATTTGATTGTGGTACATGATTCTTTCAATATATTGTTGGATTTAACTTGCTAATGTTTTGTTCAGGATTTTTACATCTATGTGCATCAGAAATATTAGCCTGTAGTTTTTTGTTTGATTTTGTTTTTTTTAAATAGTGTCTTTTGTCTGGTTTTGGTATCAGGGTAATGCTGACCTATTTTTTTTATTATTAGTTTGAGAAGAAAAGTATTAAATCTTCTATAAAGATTAGTAGAATTCTTCTTTTCAGTAGAATTCGCAGTGAAGCCATCTGGCCTGGGCTCTTGTTGAGAGTTGTTTTTATTATTTTTATTTTTATTTTTAATTATTCACTTTTATTACCAGTCTATTCAAATTTTATAATTTCTTTCTAATTTAGTTTTAAAGATTATATGTTTCTAGGGATGTATCTATTTCTTTTAGATTGTTCAATTTTCTGATACAATTTTCTATAGTATCATCTTAGAATTCTTAGTATTTCTGTGGTGTGGTTTTTATTTCTCCTCATGCATTTCTAATTTTATTTAAGTCATCTCTTTTTCTCAATTAGTCTAAAGCTTTGTATGTTTTGTTCATCTTTTCAAAGAGCCAGCTTTTAGCTTCATTGATCTTTTTCTTTTTTTTTTTAATTTTGGTCTCCATTTCATTTATTTCTGCTCTGATATTTATTATTTCTTCCCTTCTCCTAAATTTTTTTTTTCTTTTTTTTGGTTCCTTTGGGTGTAGGGTTAAATTGTTGGAAATTTTTCTTGCTTCTTGAGCTAGGCCTGTATTTCTATAAACTTCCTCTTGGAACTGCTTTTGTTGTGTTCCAATGATTTTGACCATTGTGTTTGCATTTTCATTTGTCTCCATGTATTTTTTTTTTTATTTCCTCTTGGATTTCTTTGTTGACTCACTGGTCTTAAAGTAGCAAGTTTAACCTCCATGTGTTTATGTTTTTTACATTTTTTTCCTTGTAATTGATTTCTAGTTTCAGGTCTTTGTGCTCAGAAAAGATACCTAATATAATTTCAGTTTTCTTAAATTTCCTGAGACTTTTTGTATAGACTAACGTGATCTCTCTTGAAGAATGTTCCACATGCACTTGAAAAGAATGTGTATTCTACTATTATTAGATAGACTTAACAGATATATAGATTACATCTACCTAATCTAATAGATTACATCTACCTAGCCACTGTTTCTTATTGATTTTCTGTCTGACAATCTATTGATGCAAATTGAGTGTTAAAGTTCCCTACTATTATTGCATTACTGTAAATATCTCCCTTTATGTTTGTTAATATTTGCCTTATGTATTTGAATGTCTCTATGTTGAGTCCATAGATATTTATAATTATTACGTCTTCTTGTTAGACTGATCCCTTTTATCATAAGATAATGCCCTTCTTTTTATTCTTGCTACTGTCTTTGTTTTATTTTTTTATTTTTTATTTTTTTTAAAGATTTTATTTATTTATTTGAGACAGAGAGAATGAGATACAGAGAGCATGAGAGGGAGGAGGGTCAGAGGGAGAAGCAGACTCCCTGCCGAGCAGGGAGCCTGATGCGGGACTCGATCCCGGGACTCCAGGATCATGACCTGAGCCGAAGGCAGTCGCTTAACCAACTGAGCCACCCAGGCGCCCCGCTACTGTCTTTGTTTTAAAGTCTATTTTGTCTGATGTAGTAATTGCAACTCTGGTTTGTTGTTTTTGCTTTCATTTACATAGAATATCTCTTCCCACCATTTCACTTCCTGTCTATATGTATGACCTTTTCTTTATGACTAGCTGTGGAAGATCTGTTCTGCTAATCTTCAAGTCATTTTCAGAGTTAGATGCAATACATACAGTTGTGCCTCAGTGTGTCCATGGGACAAGGTGTGCTCAGGATCCACCTACTTTGCCATTTTCCCTGCTTTCCTCTGTCTTTTTAATAGCAGAATCCCTAGGTATCAAATGGCTGATACTTACTTTTTCATCAGTTGAAAGTTAGATAAGAATGTTTCAATTTTACTATTACAACTACTATATTGTATATCATCTGATTACATACTATTTTGCAACTGTATATTTTGGTTTGATGAAAGCAAAAATATAGCATATGCACTTTCTTAGAAGTCACACAAGTGTATTGCATATGTGCTTACAACACAGTACTGGCTTGTACAATTTGCACTAAGCAGATTTGCAGGTTTGGCTTTTAAAAAGAAAACAAATTCCAAACCCTTACCTCTAAAATCAAGGACACATTTATAAGATCTTCAAATATATGCACTGGGATTTGGTAGTCTCATTTTGAGGTCTAACCAGTAGGTTAATATGAGTATGTAGTCAGTTAGTCTCCCATTGGTCTATTAGCTTATTAAAGTGTTAATTGATATAGTTCAATTTCATTTAAAATGCAAATAAGATGTTGGTGAAACACTGAATTTCTTTTGAATTTTGAGGTTTGGGGGAACCCAGTTTTAAATCACTAATGTAATCCTTCTGCTTTTTTCAACTAATGGGCAAAATGTGGCCTAGATAAATGAAATGAACTGTCTAAGGGACTTAAAGATTGGTCAAGATGGATTTGATCAAGAACTAATCAACAGGGAAATTAAAAATTAATTGGTTATCAAATTAAAGTTTGAAATAAAACTACAAAAGAGGGACTAGTTCTGTAAAAAGTTATAATCTATGTTTCAGTGAACCTTTTATTTAATAAACACATATTTGTTCTTAACAATTACTTTAAGCTTCTTTAAAAATGTCACCTTTATTGCAAAATATCAAAGACATCCAAATTTTATAATTATGACTCCTACTCTCAGGAAAATTAATTGCCCAAAATGAACATGATACTTTTCAATGGCTCATATCAAAATTAAAGCAGTAGAGAGGAGTGACATCACCAAGATGGTGACATAGGTCATTCCCAACTTCACTCCCCTTCACAAGAACAAGAACTATTCATGGAAAAGACATCACTGTTAAAATCTTAGGATACAGGTGAAGTTGAAGCTTCCTCCCTGCACCACAGACACCCAGATGGACAGTGTTAAAAGATAAGAACAGTAGGTGCAACCTGACTGCTCCTCTGTCAGACCAAGACATCACCACATGGAGAGGTCTCAGTGGGAAAAAGGGCCCAGTGTGGACATCCAGCTTCCCCAGCATTGTAATCCTACTTCTGAGTAGGTCCACTGTGGTCTCACCTCATGGGGATCATAGGGGAATCTGCAGGGTTTGATCACTAGGAATTGGATTATGACAGAGAAAGGGGAGACACTTAGAGCAAACAGCTCTCAGATCTTGGTAGACCAAATTCCTATCTGTGGTATTCACAAAAAAGTCCCAACCAAAATTTTCCTCAACTGCAGAGCCAAGACAACAGTTTGACCAAGGAATTCAGCATGATGTAGGTTTAACCTCAGAAATCAAAGATCTTGACTGAACCTGAAACCTAGTCTGCCCCTCTGCTAAGGAAGGGAGCTATGTCATAACCTCACCCATTGCTGAGTGTGGGCTGGGTCTGGAAAGCTTCTTAGCAGCACTTGAGCAGAGAGCCTGGCAAGCAGTGCTGACTGTCTGTAGAGCAAACCCAGTGACTGTGTTGGGCCAGGGAATATAGGGCATGATTCCACTTGAGTAAAGACCACCCCCAAAAAGAGCGTTCCTGGCCTGGAAGCTAGTTCTGCCACTTCACCCAGGTAGCTTTACTAATTAGAATACTATTAGAATAACTCGCAGGCTCTTTCAATCAGAAAGCCTATCCTGAGCACCAGCAACAGAGAGCCAAGCATGCAACTCGAATTGGCCAGAGAGTAGTGCACAATTCTGCCTGATTAGTTTTCCAAAAAAGTCTTGCCAGCTTTGAGGCCTATTCTGTGTGTCTGTCCCCACCTTTCCTGGAAGGGACACTAATCTGTGCCCTTCCTACTGCTGAATAATGACCAACTCTGCCTCCAAGGAAACCTAACCAGAGATCCCAGGAATCTCAGTAGCCTGCCCTGCTGTTCTGATTATAGTGGCACTTGAGCAAAGATCCTGACTAGGAGCACTGCATCCACAGAGCCAGAAAGAGCCTCTATTTTCCAGGGAGGTTAGCATTTAGTTCTGTCTGATTTTATCCCCTAACAAATAGCCTTGTTTGCTGTCCCAGGGCCTGGTCTGAAGCCCTGCCCAAAGCCGAACACAGCCTCCAGCCCAACCTGACCAGGAAACCTAATTAGAGCTCCCACTCATGGTCCTACACATCTGCAAAGCTAAGACATTACCCATCAGGCCAGGAAAATTGGTGCACAGTTCTGCCTAATTTGATCTCCAAACCAGATTTAGTGGCCTTGGAGCCCGCAGAGGAGCCTCTATAGGACAGGGAAACTAATCTGTAGCCCTGCCACTGCTGAATATAGCTTTCAGCTGGTCCAACTAGACAACATAGCTGGAGAGCATGGGGAACTGTGTAGCACATCCTATAGCCCTGTTTATAGTGGCACCTGAAATGAGAGATTAGCCTGTGACTTTCCCTGTCTGCAGAATGGAAACTGGTAGGCCTGTCTAGCCAGCAGTTCAGAGCACAGCCTTGCAGACTTTGGGGCCAATTCTGCTGTTCCATCATGGCAGAGAAGCTAATTCATAGCCTTGTCTACTACTGAACACAGTGCCCAGTCCCAACCATCTAGAAAGCTTGACCAGAAAACCTAGGTAACTGTGGAGCCCATGCTACAGTCATGCTTGGACAGAGAACCGAGCTATTAGTCCTATCCCACTGTACTCATCCCATGGCACTCTTCCACTAACTTCACAGTTTGGGCAGTGGCCTCACCCAAAAACAGATCCACCTGCCCAAGGACAATACCAACTGATGTGTCAAGAACTCCAATGAGCAGACTGGTGAAAAACCATCTCTGCCAAAGTAAATTTGTAAAGCTTGGAAGAGAAGACCACTAATCAAATACACCGATACCAAGGTAAGGAATCAAGGATCATGAAAAATCAGGTAAATATAATACCACCTAACAAAACTAATACATATCCAATAATTGACCATAAATAAAGATCTATGAACTGTCAAATAATTTAGAATCCTCTTAAAGAAGTTTAGCCAATACAAGAACATACAGATAGACAAAACAAATAATGCATGAACAAAATGAGAAGTCCAACAAGAAATAAAAACCATAAAAAACAGAAATCCAAGAGCTCTAAAATACATTGACTGAAATAAAGAACTTAATAGAGAGCTTCAACAACACATCAATCATACAGAAGAATCAGAAGCCTAGAAGAAAGGATATTTAAAATTATTTGGAGGAGCAAATGGAAAAAGAAAGAGTGAACAATGCCTATGGGACTTATAAAACATAAAATTATATATATATATGTCCATTAAGGAAATCCAAGGAGGAGAAGAGAAAGAGAAGGGAACAGAAAGTATAATTAAAGCAATAATGGCTGAAAACTTTCCAAAACTGGGAAAAGAAATGGACATTTAGATCCATGAGGCCTAAAATACCCCACGTAAGTTAAAAAATGAATAAGAAGCATGAGGATACTTTATAAAGCATCAAAAGTGACAAGTCACATACAAAGGAATCCCAATAAGGTTATCAACAGAATTCTCAACAGAAACTTTTCAGGCCATGAGAGAATGGAATGATATATTCAAATATTGAAAGAAAAAAAATGTCAGCCAAGAACACAAATGAAGGAGAAATAACATTACTGAAGAAATAAAAATTAAGAGTGCATTACCATTAGACCTGCCTTACAAGAAACGGTACATGGAGTTCTTTGAGTGTACATTAAAAGATACCAATTAACATAGTAAAAACATATGAAGGTAGTATAAAACTCACTGGTAATAATAAATATATAGACAAAGTCAAATTATGTAATATGATAATTATAGTGTATAATTCACATACAACCCTAATTTAAAAGTTAAAAAAAAGTCTTAAAAATAACCATAATAATCTGTTATTAGATAAACAATATAAAATATATAAAAAGTAATATCAATAACCTAAAATGAGAAGGGAAGGAGAAATAAAAGTGTAAAGTTTAGGAATGCTATCAAAGTTCAAAATTATTGTACCTTTTTTTAAACCGACAAATTAAGTATTTTATTTAAGCCTTATGGTAACCACAAGGAAAAAAGCTGAAGTAGTTACACAAAAGATTATGATGAAGAATTCAAAGAATATGGATAGAAAAGCCATTGAATCACAAAAGAAGTCAGCAGGATAAGAAGCAAGGAACAATGGTTCTACAAAATTGGTTAGAAAACAATACACAAAATGACATTAGTAAGTCCTTACCTATCAATAATTACTTAATTTAAATAGATTTAATTATCCAACCAAAAGACAGAATGTCTGACTAGATTTTTTTTTTTTTAATCCAATGAGGTGCAGCCTATAAGAAACTCACTTTAGCTTTAAGGACACACATACCAAGAGTGAAGGGATGGACACATTTCAAACAAAGAGTAACCAAACGAAAGAGCGGTAGCTGTACTTAAACCAGTCAAAATAAACATCAAAGTAAAAATGGTAAAGACAAAACAAAGGTCATTATATAATATAAAATGGCCAATCCATCAAGATTTAACAATTGTCAATATTTATAGACCTAACATTGAAACACACAAATATAACATACAAAACAAATACAGAAATAAAAGGAGAAATAAACACAATATGATAATATTTGGGGAATTCAATACCCCAACTTAATAATGATAGATCATACAGATAGAAAATCAATAAAGATACAGGAAATTTGAACAACATTATACAGAATATTTTATCCAACAAAAGCACAATACACATTCTTCTCAAGTCTGCATAGAACATATTTTAGAATAGATCATATATCAGGTCACAAGATCAGTCTTAACTAATTCAAAAAGATTAAAATCCTGACAGTATCTTCTTTGACCATAAGGATATGAAATTACAAATCAATAACAGGAGAAAAACTGAGAAACTCAACAATACTTAGAAATTATACAACATTCTCTTGAACAACCAATGTATGAAAAGGGAAATAAAAAAGTATAATGAGGGGTGCCTGGGGGGCTCAGTCAGTTAAGCATCTGCCTTCGGCTCAGGTCATGATCTCAGGGTCCTGGGATCAAGCCCCATGTCAGGCTCCACATTCAGTGGGGAGTCTGCCTCTCCCTCACCCCTTGTTCGTGCACTCTCTCTCACTCTCAAATAAATAAATAAATAAAATCTTTAAATAAAAAAGTATAATGAATTACACAAATATGGAAACCCAACATGCCAAAACTTCCAGGATACAGCAAAAGCAGTTCTAACAGAAAGTTCATGGTAATAAACACATACGTTAAGAAAATGGAAAGATATTAAATAAACAACCTCACTTTACACCTCGAGGAACTAGAAAAAGAACAAATGAAACCCCAGCTTAGCAGAAGGAAGGAAATAATATGAATCAGAGAAGAAATAAAAGAAATACAGGACAGGAACACAATAGAAAAGATTAACAAAACTAAGAGTTACTTCTTTGAAAAAAAAAATTGACAGGGACGCCTGAGTGGCTCAGTCAGTTAAGCGTCTGCCTTCGGCTCGGGTCATGATCCCAGGGCCCTGGGATCGAGTCCCGCATCAGGCTCCCTGCTCCGCGGGGAGACTGCTTCTCCCTCTGCCTCTGCCTCTCTCTCTCTCTCTCTCTCTCTCTATCTCTCATGAATGAATAAATAAAATCTTAAAAAAAAAAAAAAAAAGGAGGGAATCCCACCTCATCCCATTAAAAAAAAAAAATTGACAAAACTTGAACTAGATTAAGGGAAAAAAGAGAGAAAACTGTAATCTACAAAATTACACATGAAAGAGGAGACATTACAAAGGATTCTAACAGGCTACTACCAAAAACTATATGCCAACAAACCAAACAACCTAGGAGCAATGAATATATTCTTAGAAATATACAACCCACCAGGATTGACTCATGAAGAAATAGAAAATCTGAACAAACCAATTACTAGGAGAAATATTGAATCAGTAATCAAAAGTCTCCCAATGAGGGGTGCCTGGGTGGCTCAGTCGGTTAGGTGTCTGCCTTCAGCTTGGGCCCTGATCCCAGGGTCCTGGGATCGAGCCCCAGGTTGGGCTCCCTGCTCAGCTGGGAGTCTGTTTCTCCCTCTCCCCACTGCTCATGCTCTCTCTCTCGCTCAAATAAATAAATAAAATCTTTCAAAAAAAAAAAGTCTCCCAATGAAGAGCTCAGACCCAGTTAGCTTCACTAAATGACTTTTATCAAATATTAAAAAAATAATAATGCTAATCTTTCTCAAACTATTCCAAAAAATCAAAGAGGAGAAAACACTCCTAAACTAATTTTTTTAATTAATTTATTTATTTATTTATTTATTTATTTATCTATCTATTTTGTGTAGTGTTCCATGATTCATTGTTTGCATACAACACCCAGTGCTCCATGCAATATGTGCCCTCCTTAATACCCATCACCAGGTTAACCCATCCCCCTGCCCTCCTCCCCTCTGAAACCCTCAGTTTGTTCTCAGAGTCCATAGTCTCTCATGGTTCATCTCCCCCTCTCATTCTCCCCCCCTTCATTAGTGCTTACCATAGCACATACCCTCCCCAATGTCTATCACCCAACCACATCATCCCTCCCACCCCCCCACCACTCCAGCAACCCTGAGTTTGTTTCCTGAGATTAAGAATTCCTCATATCAGTGAGATCATATGATACTTGTCTTTCTCTGATTGACTTATTTCACTTAGCATAATACCCTCTAGTTCCATCCACATCTTTGCAAATGGCAAGATTTC
>NC_138370.1:51198237-51232670 GCF_054177405.1 Leptonychotes weddellii | reverse complement strand
GACACTATATCATACTTAAAGGGTCTATCCAACAAGAAGATCTAACAATTGTAAATATCTATGCCCCTAACATGGGAACAGCCAATTATATAAGCCAATTAATAACAAAATCAAAGAAACACATCGATAACAATACAATAATACTGGGGGACTTTAACACTCCCCCTCACTGAAATGGACAGATCATTAAGCAAAAGATCAACAAGGAAATAAAGACTTTAAAGGACACACTGTACCAAATGGACTTCACAGATATATCCAGCACATTCCATCCCAAAGCAACAGAATACACATTCTTCTCTAGCGCCCATGGAACATTCTCCCAAACTCATTTTAAGAGGCAAGCATTACCCTGATACCAAAGCCAGAAAATAAAATTATAAGCCATTATTTCTGATTAGTATAGATGTAAATTTTTCAATAAAACACTAGCAAACTGATTTCAGTCACACGTTAAGAAATCACTCATCATGATCAAGTGGGGTTTATTCCTGGAATGCAAAATGTTTCAACATACAGATATCAAGAAATGTGATACATTACAAGGAATAAAAGAAAAAAAACCCTCATAATTATGTCAATAGATGCAGAAAAATAATTTGACAAAATCCAACATCTATTTATGATAAAAACTCTCAACAAAATATGTATAGAAGGAACATATCTCAACAAAAATGCCATATATAACAAGGCCATGGCTAACAACATGTTGTATGATAGAATGTTCAAATCATTTCCTCTAAAATCAGGGACAAGACAGTGGTGCCCACTCTCAACAGCCCTATCCAATATAATAGTGGAATTCCAAGACTGAGCAATCAGGCAAGAGAAAGAAATAAAACCTACCAGAATTGCAAGGGAAAAGGAGAAAAGTACCTATTTGCTAATGCCATGATTTCATATAGAGAAAATCCTAAAATGTCATAAAAAGGTGTTATATCTAATAAAGAAATTCAATAGAGTTGCAGTATACAAAAAATACCTATAAAAGAAAAAATGATCCCATTTACAATATCAAAAACATGAATTTAACTTATTAGGTGAAAGACATGTACACTGAAAACTACAAGATATTAATGAAAGAATGAAAAGATAATCCATGTTTATGGATTGGAAGAATACTACTAAAATATCCATAAACCCAAATCCATTTATAGATTCAAAGTAATCTATATCCAAATCCAATAGCAATTTTTACAGAAGCAGTAATAACAATCCTAAAATTTTTATGGAACTACAAAAGACCACAATTAGCCAAAGTAATCCCCCCAAAAAAGAACAAAGCAGGGGAAATTACACTTCTGATTTCAAGCTATATTACAAATTGATAATAATCAAAACAGTATGGTATTGGTATGAAAACAGTCACATGAATCAATGGGATATAATCAAGAGTCCAGAAATAAAATCATGTGTTACTGTCAAATAATACTTGACAAGGGAGCCAAGAATATTCAGTTGGAGAAAAGACAGTCTCACCAATGTTGAATATTAACATACAATAGAATGAAACTAGATGCCTATTTTACACTACTCACAAAAATTTAACTTGAAATGGATTAAAGACATAAATGTAAAACCTTAAATCATAAAACTAGAAGACAACTTAGGAAAAAAGCTTCTTAACATCAGACCTGGAAATTGTTTTTTGGATATGACACCTGAAGAGCAATCAACAAAATCAAAAAGAAACAAGTGGAATTACATCAAAATAAAAGGCTTTCCAGTGAGATAAATAATCAACAAAATTAAGCAAACAAGGAATTGGAGAAGATATTTGCAAATTATATACCTGCTAAGGGGTTAACATCCAAAATATATAAAAGACTCCTACAATAGCAAAAAAAAAAAAAAGTTCTAATTAAAAAATAGGTGGGGTACCTGGGTGGTTTAGTTGGTTAAGTATCCAACTTTTGGTCTCAACTCAGTTCATGATCTCAAGGGTTGTGAGACTGAGTCTCAAGTCAGGCTCTGCACTCAACAGGGATTCTGCTTGGAGATCTCTCCCTCAGTCCCTCTCCCCACTCATGTGTGTGCTCTCTCTCTAAAATAAATAAATATTTTTTTTAAATGGGCAAATACCAGAATAGACATTTTTACAAAGATGTCCAAATGGCAAACAAGTACATGAAAAGGTGCTCAATATCAACAATCATATAGAAATGCAAATCAAAACCACCAAGAGATATCACCTCATAGTCTCAGAATGGTATCATCAAAAAGACAAGAAGTAACAAATCCTGGTGAAGATGTGGAAAAAAGAGAACCCTGTGCACTGTTGATAGATTGTAAATTAGTACAACTACTATTGAAACAGCATGGAGAATCCTCAAAAAATTGAAAGAGAAGTACTTTATGATCCAGTGATTCCACTTCTAGGTATATAACTAAAGGATTAAAATCACTGTGTCAAAGAGATATCTGTACCCCATTTTTCATTGCAGCATTATTAACAATAGCCAAGACATGGAAATAGCCTGTGTCCATTGACAGAAGGATAAATGTGTGTGTGTGTGTGTGTGTGTGTGTGTTCACTGGAATATGATTCAGCCATAAAAAAGAAGGAAATCCTGCTATTTGATAACATGGATGGACCTTGAGACCACCATGCTAAGTGAAATAAGTCAAACATAAAAACAAATATTTGTATGTGGAATCTAAAAAAAAAAAAAAAGAAAGAAAGAAAGAAAAGAAAACAAACAAACCAAAAAATAAACCCCTCAAACCCACAGAAAAAGAGATCAGATTTGTGGTTATCAGAGGCATGGGGTGAGGAGTGGGGGAAATGAATGAATGTGATTAAGGTACAACCTTCCAGTTATAAGCTAAATAAGTACTAGGGATGTAATATACAACATAATGAGTATAGTTAACACTATAGCTATGGTATATTCGAATATTGCTAAGAGTTCTCATCAGAAGATATAAAACATTTTTTTTTGTATCTATTTAAGATGATGGATGCTAACCAAATTTTGTGGTAATCATTTCACAATATATGTAAATGCAGTCATTATGCCATACTCAAACTTATGCAGTGCTGTATGTCACTATATCTCAATAACATTGAATGAAAAAAGTTATATATATATATATGATGAATGAGATGAATGAATCTTTGTTCAAATTCACATATGGAATAAGTAGAGATGTACAGAGGTATAAATATCATCTTCTGGAAGATGCTTTTAATGAAAGGCATATTAGGAATGAGCTTCAAGGTTTTATTGCCTTCTATTTCTTATGCTTATACTTCACTTTCAAACTACCACAGCCTACACATACAAAGAGGCCACACACAGAGCAAATGAGTGTGAAAAGTTCTTTAGTAACTTTGCCTTCCCACTGTAGCAGTTAACTAACTAATTGATCTATTTCTGGAATTCATAAATAGGAGGAATTGAATGTTTAGGCTTCTGAGGACATACTTATTTCCATTCCAGAGAACACACTGTAAAAATATATTGTAAATCTTAGAGATTACAGAAGTTAAATGAATAGATAGATCAGAAAAAAAAATAGAAAAACAGATCAGATGGTCAGCAAAGAAAAATACTGTGTGCAGAAAAAATGGAAATGGCAATCAAATCTTCATATATTAGGGCTAAAATCATAGGGCTTAATATCAATGAAGGAACAAATATCAGTTTAAAACATGTTTTTTATATTTTAATGATATACTAATATTTTATTTTAATAATTTAATTAAAACTTGATAATTATTTTCATATATGTTAAAGTTGAGGATTTCTTGCAAATTCCCATAAACTGCAAAATGTGTCTTGACATCATATCCAAATTCTAGTATGTATGGAGTAGGCAAATTTGTGGAGCATGATATATTAATAATAATAAAAAAACAGTGTAGACAAATGTAGATGTCACCATAGTTGACATATTCTTTTTCTCAAATTAAGAGTCTGCCTAGACATTGATAAAAATTATAGGTAGTAGGCATTAAACTGATAATTTTTAAAATACATATATTGATTTTTAGAGCTACCTCAAACAAAAGCAATGCATTAAGACAATTTGTCTTATAAATTATAATTGATAGAAAATATATGCAAAATCTGTGTCAGTCAGTGTTTAACGGGAGAAGAATCAGTAGATTATAGTTTTATAAGAGATTATATATTGTTTGATTACAAAGAATTGATTTACACAATTGTTGAGACTGATAAAGCTAGCCCCAAATCCAAAGCGTTGTCAGAAAAAATCACAATCAGGATTCAATTCCACAACCACAAGCCAGAGATATTGTGCCCAAAAGGAATTTATTTTCTGTTCCTCAGGGAGGTGGAGTTCAACAAAGCAGGGTGTCACTGAACTGTGAAATATGGATAAAATTTATGTATGCCATTTTCAAGTTTGGCACACAAAACTTTTACTATGGCTTTGGGAAATGAAATCTTAAAGATTGGAAAAGAAGAAGTAAGAATTTATGAACAGATAACATGATTGCTTATATAGAAAATCACAAAGAATCTAGAAATACCTCTGAATAAATATGTGACATTAGCAAGGCTGTAAGATATAAAATCAATATGAAAAAGTAAATTGTAATTCTATCTTTTGTCACTGAAAATTGTAAAAAGAAGTTAAAACCATTCATGATAGCACAAATAACATAAAGTATTTAGTGATACGTTTAACAAAAAATGTGTAAGATATCTATATGAAAAATTGTACATTTTGAGAGAAATCAAAGAAACTGAAATAAATGGAGAGATATGTAATAGTTATAGCCTAGACTATAGATTAAAAAACTAAATACTGTTAAGTTGTCCATTTCATTATATTGATGTATAAACTTATTAGAATTCTAATAAAAATTCCGGTAGAATTTTTTTGGTAGAAAGTGAAAGACTAATTGTAAAATTGATATGGAAATGCAAGGAACTTAAAATAGTCGAACAAAAGAATGACATTGGAGAACTTTTACTACCTGATTTCAAGATTTATTATAAATACACAGCAAGTAAGACAGTGTAGTATTGATAAAAGGATAGACAAATAGATCAATAGAACAGAATAAGGACTTCAGAAATTTTCAACTAATATTTCTTCAACAACTGAAAACACAAAAACAAAACAACAAAAATATAAACTATTTCACACAACACATAAAAAATTGTTTGAGATAGATGATAGGCCTAAATGCAGAAGCTGTAACTATAACATTTTTGGGAAAAAACTTGAGAATATATTTAATGTGCTAGCATAGGCAAAGATCTCTTATCATAAAAGACAAAATGTTGATAAATTGTACCTTAACAAAAATATACATTTTGACTCATAAAATATATATCATTTAAACAAGTGAAAAGGCCAGCCACAGAGTGGAAGATCTGGTCTGACAAAATTTCTTTAACCAGAATACATAAAGAACTAGTACAAGTAAGTAACAAAAGAACCTAGCCAATTAAAATGAACACTTTGACCTTTTCAGAAAGCATATATACAAATAGCCAATAGGCACACACGCAAAAACTGCTCAACATTATCAGTTATCGGGACAATGCATATTACAACCATAATGACCATTTCCAGTTGACTGAAATGATAACATCAATGTTGCTGAGAATGTAATGCAATTTTGTTACTCAAACATTGTTACCAGGAATGTAAAACTGTACAACTTTTTCTGGAAACTGGCATTTTCTTTTCAAGTTAAATATACATCCAACCTATGACCCAGAGTATTTTCTCTCAATTTTCAACTAAGAGAAATGAAAATATATTTGCACAAAAAGATTTCCAAAAAAGTTCCCAGCAGCTTTATTCATAATAGTCCCAAACAGGACAGAGGCCCCAGATAAAACGAAAAGAGAATGGATTTTAAAAATTATTATAAGGGTTATGTCAGCAAGATGGAGGGCTAGGAGTTTCCACCTTTTCTTCCCCCCCCCACCCCCAACACACATACAAATAGTAAATAACTACAAACTGAAGAAAATAACTCAAGGAAAGCTCAGGATTACAAAGCAGCAGCAGTAAAAATGCTGCAGAGCTTAAAAATCAAGCACGGCTACATAGAACAGTACAGGAAGCATTTTGCCTGTGTCACTCCATCCCTAGTTAGGAGCAGCTCTGCACTGCGAGGAATCTCCTGGGAGGAAGTTCACCACACAGGAAGAAGAACAGGTGAGCACCAGCAAACTCCCTCACTGTGAATGTTTTTAGCCATGACAATGGAGGTCCCCCTCAGTCTTCACTGACATGGATCTCAACTGAAAGAGCAGACCAGAACAAACCCCCTTCCTGCTTCTACTCCCAGAGGCTGGAGCTGTTTCTAAGGTTACACTTGGCTTCTGGGGCCAGAGGGGCTTCAGTTTGATCTCAGGGAACAAGTACCACAGTACCTTATCATACATGAGACTGGAGCTGCTACTACTCTTTTCCCATTCCTGGTCCCGGGTCACATCTTTGTATGATCATCAGGGCAGCCTCCACTACCCAGAGCCCTGTCCCCATGGTCCCACATCGTTCTTTGGTTGCAATTATGAGGCTGTTACCACTCTGTATTTTAGGTCACAGCTCTGAATTATTATTGTCAGGGGCACTGTCACTGCTCTGAGTCCTATGCACCAGTTTCTAAGTCACAGCTCTGAATAGCCATTACTAAGGGTGCTTCCACCACATCAAGCCCCACCCATTCTGGTCGGTAAGGCTCTAAACCATTCTACCTTCATGCATATTAAGGCTTTGAACCATCACTGCCAGGGGTGCTACCACCACCCTGAGCCCCGGCCCCTAGGTTTCTGATCGTAGCCTCTGTCCCATCATTCCTGGAACCTGGTTACCACTGCTCTGATCCTACCCCTGCATCCCAGACCATATTTCTGTCCCTTTGTTGCTGAGACTGGGCTGTCACTGCCCTGAACCAACTTCCTGGGTCATAGGTTGAGGCTTTTATGATTCATTGCTGGGGCTGCCCCTCAGCTCCAAGAACATGGTTCTGAACCATCATTCACAGGGCCATACTGCCACTGCTCTCAGCCAACCTTCCCAGGTCCCAACATACGGCTTTAATAGACCACCACTAGAACTACACTGCTGCTATCTTTGATCCAAGGACCCTGGGTCCAACATTTCTGTGAATGTTCTCAGCACCAGCACACAGAGGAGAAGGAGTCCCTCAGCTAGAACTTTCTCCCATGAGGAAAAACAAAACAGGAAAAGACCCCTCAGCTTTGGCCTCTGAAGACTCAACAGCCCTACCTGCCAATGCTACCAGCATGTTTCCTGCGGTCTTGGCCAGAGAAGAACCCTGCAGTCTGGCCAATGTTAACCTTAGCTGAAAGAGCAGCATGGAAGGCAACACTGTACCTTCACAAAAAAATGCAATAGATAGCTTTAACACCACACTTAACCTGGCAGAAGAATAGTGAGCTTGATGACAGTTCTCTTGATATTATCTAGTCAGAGGAGAATAAAGAAAATAGAATAAAAAAGAGAGAAGAAAGCCTATGTCAATTATAAGACATGATCAAAAGAAACAATATATCTATTATAAGAGTTCTAGAAGGGAGAAGAGAGAGAAAAAGGGACAGAAACCTCATTTAAAGAAGTAATGGCTGAAAACTTCCCAAATCTAGGGAGAGAGATAGCTACTCAGTACGGGAAACGTAAAGATCCGGATTCATTGAAAGAGATCTTCATCGAGACATTATAATCTCAAAATTAAAAGACAGAGAGAAATCTGAAAGCAGCAAAAAAAAAAAAAAAAAAAAAGAATCGTCACATGCAAGGGAATCCTCATGAGTCTACCAGCATTTCTGAGCAGAAACATTAGACCAGAAGAGAGTGGGATGATATATTCAAAGTACTTAAAGGAAAAACAAAGACAAAAAAAACTATTAGTCAAGAATACTTGACCCAGGAATGTTGTCATTAAGAGATGAAGAAGAAGTAAAAAGAATCCCAGACAAAACCTAAGAGAATTACCACTACACTGCTTTACAGGAAATGCTAAGGGAAGTTCTTCAAGCTAAAAAAAAGAATGCTAATTAGCAACATGTAAACATGAAAGTATAAAATTCACTGGTAAAGGTAAATATATAGTCAAATTAAAAATAATCCTAATAGTTCAATAATGTTGTGGAAATCACTATGAAATCTAGCACTTAGGTTATGAGACAAAAGTGTTAAAAATAACTGTAGAGAGATATAGTTTGGGACATCAACAAGAATTGGGGGTGTAAGTAAATGGATAGAACTTTCTAATGCAATTGTAGTTGTCAGCTTAAAATAGACAGTTATAACTATAAGATGTACTAGAAATCCTCAGGGTAACCATAGAGCAAAAATGTGTAATAAATACACAAACAATAAAGAGACAAGAACCAAGGCAAACCACACAAAAATCAAGAAAACAAGAGAGGAAGAAAGGAACTAAAGAAACACAAAACAATTATAAAGCTGTCAGCAAAATGATCATGGTAAGTCCTTACCAATTAATAATTACTGTAAATATAAATTGTTTAAGTTCTCCAATTAAAAGACACAGAGTGGCTAAATGGATTTAGAAAAAAAAAATCCAACTATATTCTGACTACAGTAGACTCACTTAAGCTTTAAGGACACTCACAGGATCAAAGTGAAGAAATTAAAAAATGCTATTTCAAGCAATATGGAAACCAAAAGAGATCAGAGGTAGCTATACTTACATCAGACGTCTAACATTCACCAAATATTGGAGCACCTAAATGTATTAAATAATTATTAACATCATATTTGTTTTATAAATAAAGTCTACAATACTGGGTGCATTTATATTTACACTTATTATATCTTCTTGATGAATTGACCCTTTTATCATTATATAATACCCTCCTTTTTTTGTTACAGTTTTCATAACAAATTAAAAAATATGTGTAAGTTAAACAAGATGCTTCTGACTAGACAACAGGTCAAAAAAGAACTCAAAAGGGAAATCAAGAAATATCTTGAATCAAAAGACAATAGAATGGGGACGCCTGGGTGGCTCAGTCAGTTAAGCGTCTGCCTTCAGCTCAGGTCATGATTCCAGGGTCCTGGGATCGAGTCCCGTATCGGGCTCCCTGCTCCGCGGGGAGCCTGCTTCTCCCTCTGCCTCTGCCTCTGCCTCTCTCTCTATCTCTCATGAATAAATAAATAAAATCTTTAAAAAAAAAAAAAAGACAATAGAATGACATTTCAAAACCTATGAGATGCTACAAAAGCAGTTCTAAGAGGGAAGTTTATACTTATAAATGTGTACATTAGATAAGAAAGATCTCAAACAATCTGGCCTTACATCTAAAAGAAGCAGAGAAAGGACAAATCAAGCTCAAAGTCAGCAGTAGGGAAGGAAATAACAAAAATTAGAGCAAAAATAAGTAAACTATAAACCAAAAAATCAACCAAAAAAATCAGTGAAAATAAGACCCAGTTATTTCTAAAGATAAACAAAATTAACAAAACTTTAGCTATATTAACTATGAAAAAAAAATGGTTCAAATAAATCAGAAATAAGAGACATTACAACTGATACCACAGAAATAGAAAGTATTAGACTGTAGAAACACAAAGGAGAGAATACTATTAACAATTATATTCCAAACTAGGTAACATAGAAAAAAAATGAGTTATTTCATAGAAATGTGTGCCCTACAAAGACTGAATCATGAAGAACTAGAAAATCTAGGGTGCCTAGGCAGTTCAGTCAGTTAAGTGTCTGCCCTCTGCTCAAGTCATGATCTTGGGGTCCTGGGATCAAGCCCCGTGCTCAGTAGGGAGTCTGCTTCTCCCTCTCCCTCTTCCCTTCCCCCCCACTATGCTCTCTCTCTCTTAACTAAAGAAATAAAATCTTAGGGAAAAAAAAGAACTAGAAAATCTAAACAAACTATTAATGAGTAAGGAAACTAATCATTAATCAAAATCTGCCTACACAGAAAAGCCCAGGACCAGATGGTTTCACTGGAGAAGTCTACCAACATTTAAGGAAGAATTAAGGCCAATCTTTTTCAAATTCATTCAAAAAAATGAAGAGGAGGGGAAACTCCAAACTCACTTTACAAGGCCAGCATTACCCTGATACAAAAGCCAGATTTAAAAAAAAATGTATATAGAACAATATCCCTGATGAATATAGATTCAAAAATTATCAAAATATTAGCAAACAAAATTCAACAGCACATTAAAAGAATAATTCACCATGATTCAGTAGAAGTATCTCTGGGTTGCAAGCATTGTTCAACATACACAAATGAAAAAATATGATACACAATATTAGTAGAATGAAAGATAAAAATCATATGCTTATCTCAATAGATGCAGAAAAAGCATTTGACAAAATACAACATCTTTTTAATGATAAAAATGCACAGCAAATTGGGTATGGAAGGAATTTTCCTTAACATAAGAAAGGCTGTATATGACAAACCCATAGCTAACATCATGCTCAATGGTATAAAGTTAAAATCCTTACCTCTAAGATCAGGAAAAGGACAGGGATGGCCCCTCTCACCATTTCTATTCAACATAGCACTGGAAGTCCTAGCCATAGCAATTAGGCAAAATAAAGAAACAAAAGGCATCCATATCAAAAAGGAAAAAATAAAATTATCCCTGTTTGCTGATGGCATGATCTTTTATATATAAACCTTAAAGACTCCATTAAAAACTGTTAGTAAAGTTACATGATACACAACAAACATACAGAAATGAGTTGTATTTCTATACTTAACAATGAACTGTCTGAAAAACAAATTAAGAAAGCAATCCCATTATGATAGCACCAAAAACAATAAAACATTTAGGAATAAATTTAACCAAGGAGGTGAAAGACCTATACATTGAAAACTGTAAGATAATGATGAAACAAATTAAAGAAGATGCAAGCAAATGAAAAGATATTCCTGTGTTCTTGGATTGGAAGAATTGATATCATGAAAATGTTCATAGTTCTGAAAATGATCAAATTCAATGCAATTCCAACCAAAATTTCAAAGGCATTTTTCACAGAAATTGTAAAATCTAAAAATTTGTTTGGAACTAGAAAAGACCCTGAATAGCAAAAGCCTTCCTGAAAAAGAACAAACCTGGAGACATTATAACATCTGATTTCAAACTACATTACAAAGCTGTAGTAGTCAAAACAAAAGTGTATTTTCATAAAAACAGGCACATGTGTCAGTGAAACAGAATAGAAATCCCAGACATAAACCCTTATATATACCATCAACTAATTTTTGACAAGGGTTTCAAGAACACACAATGGGGAAGAGGATGGTCTCTTCAATAAATGGTGTTGGGAAAACTGGATATCCTCATGCAAGAGAATGAAAATGGACCCCTATATTATGCCATTTATAAAAACTAACTTGAAATGGATCAAAGATGTAAAAATAACACCTAAAACCATAAAACTCTTTGAAGAGAACATAGGGAAAAAAGATCTTTGACATTGGTCTAGGTATTGAATTCTTGGATAAGTTACCAAAAGCACAGGAAATGAAAACTAAAATTAGTGGAGCTACATAAAACTAGAGTTTCTGCACAGCAAATGAAGTAATATATTGAAAAGGCAATATACATAATGGAAGAAAATATTTACAAGGCATATATATGATAAGGGACTAATATTCAATATATATAAATACTTCACACAATTCAATATCAAAAAAGAAAATCATCTAATTAAAAAATGGGCAGAGAAAATAAATATTTTTCCAAAGAAGAGATATAAATGGCCAACATGTATATGAAAAGATTCTCTCATCAGGGAAATGCAAATCAAAACCACCAATGAGATATCCCCTCATATGTGTTAGGATGGCTTTTATCAAAAAGAAAAGAGATAACAAATGTTGGCAAAGATGTAGAGAAAAGGGAACACTTATACACTGTTGTTTGGAATGTAAATTGGTACAGCCATTATGGAAAACAGTATGGACATTCCTCAAAAAATTAAAAACAGAACTATGTGATCTAGCAATCTCACTCCTTGGTATATATCTGAAGAAACTGAAATCAGTATCTTGATATCTGCATACCCATGTTCACCTCAGCATTATTCACAACAGTCAAAATATGGAAACAACCTAGTGTTTATCAATGGATGAATGGGTAAAGATGTGTATATAAATGGAATGGAATATCATTCTATCTTGAGTAAGGAGGAAATCCTGCCATTTGCAACAACACGGATGGCCCTGAGAGCATTATGTGAAGTGAGGTAAGTCAGAGAAAGACAAATGCTGTAAAATATCACTTATATGTGGAATCTAAAAATCTGAATTTGTAAAAACAGACGGTAGTATGGTGGTTATCAGGGGTCAGGAATTGAGATGCTGTGAAGAGTGCTAACTTGCAAATAGTAGGTAAATAAGTTCTGGAGATCCAACACACAACATAGTGACTATAGTTAATATTACTGTATTACAAATTTAAAGTTACTAAGAGACTAGATCTTAATTGCTAACACAAAATAGAAATAATTATGGGTGCACTCAAGTTGGCGGACGAGAGTGAGACAGCAGTGAAGCTGCCAGCACCTCGGCTGCCGCAGTTGACGGAAGAGAACGGAAACGGCCCTGAGCACTGCAGCGATTGCGAGAACGAGGAGGACAACAGCTACAGCCGGGGTGGTTTGAGTCCAGCCAACGACACTGGAGCCAAAAAGAAGAAAAAAAAAAAGAAAGAAGAAGAAGAAGAAAGAAGAAGAAAGAAGAAGAAGAAGAAGGAGGAGGAGGAGGAGGAGGAGGAGGAGGAGGAGGAGGAGGAGAAAGGAGAAGGAGGAGGAGGAGGAGGAGAAGGAGAAGGAGAAGGAGAAGGAGAAGAAGAAGAAGAAGAAGAAGAAGAAGAAGAAGAAGAAGAAGAAGAAGAAGAAGAAGAAAGAGAAGGCAATGAGACAGATTCAGCCTGTGAAGATGAACTCTTTGCCCGCCGAGAGGATCCAGGAAATACAGAAGGCCACTGAACTGTTCTCAGTGGGTCAGGAGCCTGCCAAAATCATGGAGGAGGTTAGCAAGCAAAGCTACCAGTTCTGGGACACGCAGCTTGTCCCCAGACTGGGAGAAGTGGTGAACACCCATGGGCCTGCAGAGCCTGACAAAGACAACATCTGCCAGGAGCCCTACACCCTGCCACAGGGCTTCACCTGGGATGCCTTGGACCTGGGGGACCGTGGTATGCTGAAAGGGTTCTATGGCCTCCTGAACGAGAACTATCTGGAGGACAATGACAGTATGTTCCGGTTGGACTACTCCCCCGACTTTCTCCCCCTTCTGGCTGGCTCCCCCAGTGGCACTGCAGGGTTCGAATGGTCTCAAGTCGGAAACTGGTTGGGTTCATCAGTGCAATCCCGGCAAACATCCACACCTATGACACAGAGAAGAAGATGGTGGAGATCAACTTCCTGTGCGTCCACAAGAAGCTGTGCTCCAAGAGAGTGGCTCCGTTCCTGATCCGGGAAATAACCCAACGAGTTCACCTGGAGGGCATTTTCCAAGCTGTTTACACTGCCAGGGTGGTATTACCAAAGGCTGTTGGCACCTGTAGGTACTGGCATTGGTCCCTAAACCCACGGAAGCTGACTGAAGTGAAGTTCTCCCACCTGAGTAGAAATATGATCATGCAGTGTACCACGAACCTCTACCAACTGCCAGAGACGCCCAAGACGGGGGCTGTGACCAAAGGAAAAAAAAGGGCATTCCAGTAGTGCACCAGCTCCTCATCAGGTACCTGAGCATTTTCACAGCATGCCATTCATGAACCAGGAGGAGGTGGAGCACTGGTTCTACTCCCAGGAGAGTATCATCGACACCTTCGGGGTGGAGAACGCAAATGGGGAGGTCACAGACTTCCTGAGCTTTTTTTTTTTTTTTTAAGATTTTATTTATTTATTCATGAGAAACACAGAGAGAGAGAGAGAGAAGCAGAGGGAGAAGCAGGCTTCCCGCTAAGCAGGGAGCCCGATGCGGGACTTGATCCCAGGATCCCGGGATCATGACCTGAGCCGAAGGCAGACGCTTAACCATCTGAGCCACCCAGGCGCCCGACTTCCTGAGCTTTTATACGCTTCCCTCCACCATCACGAACCATCCAACCCACAAGAGTCTAAAGGCTGCTTACTCTTTCTACAATGTCCACACCCAGACCCCTCTTCTAGACCTCATGAGTGATGCCCTTTTTGCACCAAAACGAAAGGGTTCAATGTGTTCAATGCACTGGATCTCATGGAGAACAAAACCTTCCTGGAGAAGCTCAAGTTCAGCATAGGGGATGGCAACCTGCAGTATTACCTTTATAATTGGAAATGCCCCAGCATGCGAGCAGAGAAGGTTGGGCTGGTGCTACAATAATCAGTTGCCAGTGAGATTCTGGATAAAGCCACTGAGAAGTCAAACCAGGAAATGGAACCCCACCACTTGTTGGTCTAAGTTTCACAAACGTGAGAATCCCTGGCAAAGGGAACAGAACTGAACCGACTTTACCAAACCGCCGCTGAACTTGACAATTGGATTGCAGTGGCACAGGCTGCGCTATGTCACCTCCCACTGTGTCTCTGGTCTCCCTGTTTTCCAGTTAATCATATCCTTCTGCAGCCATAATCAAGGGAATGTAACTGCTGAAAACTAGCTCAGGATTGGCATATTATGGAGTTAATGGGTGAATAATAAAAGTATATATGTATATATAAATATTTTAAATATCAAAAAGAAATAATTATGTGATATAATAAAGGTATTAACTAATGCTATTGTATTAATCATATTGTGATATATAAATCTATCAAACCAACATATTGTACACCTCAAATTTACCAATGTTATATGTCAATTTTAGCTCAATAAAAATATGCAAAGGAAAACTGTGTTATATGCATGTAATAAAATAATTCTCATCAGTATACAATATAAGTGTTGATGCATAGAACATAATGAATATTTTAAAAAATGTCAAGGAGAAACAAAGTGACACAAAAGGGCACAAACTGCATAATTCCATCAACATGAAGTCTAAGAACAGTTAAAATTCATCGATGGCAATGGAAATCAGATTGCTGGTTGCCAATGGAGGCTGGGTATTGTCTGAAAATAGGCTTAAAAATTTCTGGAGTGATGTTTTGCAGTGTGATTAAACAAGACTATACATTTCTTAAATCTTATCCAATTTTAATAACTTAGAACTTTGCATTTTACTCTGGATAACTTTTTTAACTCAAATATGTAAACAAGTAACTTAAGCCTATAATTATAATAAGTTCTTTTAGGATAGAGAGAGAGGAGTAGCTTCTGATATTTCTTCTTTTGGGGCAGGTGAACCATGGTGGGAGACTGGGTCTATCCTCAGGCCAGTATGGCAAACTTGTTCATTTTGCTTCTTTGGTTATAGCTGTTTGAGTCTAAGATTTAAGGCTAATTTCTTTTTTTTTTTTTTAAAGATTTTATTTATTTGACAGAGAGAGACACACAGAGAGAGGGGACACAAGCAGGGGGAGTGGGAGAGGGAGAAGCAGGCCTCCCGCAGAGCAGGGAGCCCGATGTGGGACTCGATCCCAGGACCCTGGGATCATGACCTGAGCCGAAGGCAGTCGCCCAACCAACTGAGCCACCCAGGCGCCCTTAAGGCTAATTTCAACCACACTATGGGAGAACAACCAAATTATGCAAGTATTCTACCTTGAACTAAATGAGAAATATGGAAAAATGGTTATTGTCCAAGCATTCATAAGGTTTACTGGATCCTTCGCTTTAATATCTCTACACACATTACCTGCTTAAAGGCTCTTCCTGTCCATACTACTGAAATTATTCATCAACCAGGGTATAAAAGAGCAGGGATTTGTTGGTGTTTATGATGTTTCTCCTGTGTTGATAACAGCACCTGACACATACTAGGTGCTCAACAAATATTTGTTAAATTTATATGTAAATGATACTAATTCAAATTTCTGCTTTCCATCTCACCCATGATAAATAGCTTTCTATTTAAACACCCAGGTTTTTAGAAATATTCAATTTGGTTTTAGGGAGTAGGCAATACCTGAGATATTGCCAAGACTGAAGGAGATGTTCTCAGGAATTCAACATCACATCTAGTACATAAGCTATGGAAAACACGCGCGCGCACACACACACACACACACACACACAAATGCACTCACATAATGAACAAAAGAGGTCACGTTTACTACCATGATGCTATTGTTAATATTAAGTTCTGTAAAGTCTGCTAAGATAAACAGTTAGCAAACTTTTCCTGTAGAGGGCCTGAAAAAATATTTTAGGTCTTGTGTACAATGATGTCTCAGTTACAACTAAACAACTCTGCATGAAGCAGCAGTAGACGTACACATGTAAACGAGTGTTCAATGTGGTTGGGAGGTAGAGGGAGAAACTAAAATGTTTCCAGTGCTGAACAGGCTTTTACATAACCAAACACATCCTTTCTGTCTCATGTAGATTTTGCAGTTTTTCAGAAAATAGAATATGCTTCAGGACTTTGAGTTACTGATACTGTTTCATTCAGAAACACTACTCTCATTCCTACACTCTATTCATAACCATCTGCAATATGATCCTACACACTGTATCTGCTCTTGGACCATGTTTTATCATCTGTACTTTCTGTCCTGTCTATTCAGTCCCATCCTCTACTGGTACAGATACGTAACATTTATATGTTTTCATATTTACTATAGTACATGCAATCAAAACAAACACAAACTAAAATATTCCCTTAAACTCAATTCCCCCATTAGGTACACAGTTTATATTACTTTTCACAGTCCAGCCTGTGAAACTCATATTCAGCATCATTAATTTCTTGCCTAAATGTATCCCTCAAGGGGCGCCTGGGTGGCTCAGTTGGTTAAGCGACTGCCTTCGGCTCAGGTCATGATCCTGGAGTCCCGGGATCGAGTCCCGCATCAGGCTCCCTGCTCGGCAGGGAGTCTGCTTCTCCCTCTGACCCTCCTCCCTCTCATGCTCTCTGTCTCTCATTCTCTCTCTCTCAAATAAATAAATAAAATCTTTAAAAAAAAAGAAAAATTTAATGTATCCCTCAAATTGCTGGAGGCTACTTTTAGCCTCCAAAAATCAAACTGTTCTAGAGCAATTAGTAGTCTTCACTACCTGAGTTCATGGATATTTAGGGTTCACTTTCTTGACTCTCTACAATATCTGCCACTATCAACTACCACTTTCTTCTTAACATATTATCTTCTTTAGCTAGGTGCCCACCTTCTCAGTTGGCCCTACTAAGATCAGATGACTTTTTCAGTCTTATTTCCAGATGCTTCCTCTGTTTATCCCTTAATAATTATTCCCATGATTTCATATTTAATATTCTTCTCACCTTATTCTATGCACTCTACTTATTCAATTCCTTCCACAACTATGACTTTGAAAACTTTTCTGCATTAATGATCCCCAAATCTCTTTTCATCCCACGCCTTTTCCTAAACTCCAAGCTTTTAGTGTACATTTACCTGGTAATCTGACAAAAACCTGATACTTTACAAGTGTATGTCTCTATAACCATATGTATGAGATACCTTCATCAAGTTTGAGTTCCTAAATGCTTGATATATAGTTGGTATTTAGTAGAGATTTCTAAAAGTTTAGCAATACATAGAAAATAATAAGGCAATATAGAACTGAAATAAATGGTTAAAAAACACATGGTAATAACTTAATCATTCCAATCTTATATGGATATTAGTTTCTTCAAATGGAAGATAAGTGTTCTAAATTTGTGAATATGTCTTATATGCCCTTTGGGACCTATGATCCTAGCTCACTGTTTTTGTCACTTTTATACTTCACATGAGGTCTTTCTAAAGATTATCTTACAAATTGTGTAACCACATGCTTTTGAATGTAGATCCACTTTTTTTTCTAAGATTTTTATTTATTTATTTGAGAGAGAGAGAGAATGAACAGTAGGGAGGGGCCATGGAAGAGAGAGAGAGAGAGCAGCAGACTCCCTGCTGAGCAGGAAGCCTGATGCAGGGCTCTATCCCAGGACCTGGAGATTATGACTTGAGCCAAAGGCAGACGCTTAACCAACTGAGCCACCCAGGCGTCCCATGCAGATCTACTTCTATCTAATTATACCTAAGATTAATAATTCCCAAATGTAATTCTGAAAAACAATTTGGTTCATAAACCTATTAAAAGGCAATATTCATATACACAATAACATTTTAGGAGAATTCATGGCCAACGATAAGGGGAAACACACTTCTGGCCAGGTCCTAAACCAATTACTTATTATTTCTTTTTTAGAAGACACTCAGTTAGAACTGGGGTCTGAGCCCTTCAAGGTTTCCACCTGGGCTAGTTTTCAACTCTGTAAGTTACAACAAACTTGAGGTTGAAAACAATGATTTTTTTCTGATAGAGATGTAAATGAATTTTGTTTCATCTGGTGGTGATGTGATGGATTTTCCCACCCCACCCAATGGAAGAGCTTATTTCAAACATTATGTCTGGTTGGACAGTAACTGGTTTTGCCTCCATTAGCATATTCATTTCAGCATTCCTGAGTTCTGATTATGTGTTTCTTCAGGTTTTTCTCTTAAGAAGTTTTAATATGTTACCAGATCCCTTATTAACTAATGAATTTAATAAAATCTTTTGACATGTGTTCATTTAAAAAAAAAAAGAAGACAGTTAAAGATTAAGGATTTCAATAGACATAATAAAAAAGTTATAAAAGGCATTGTAAAAGTTCTTTTCATTTTCAATTAAGAAATTTTTCAGCCAGTTCTGGTTCAAGATGGTGACATAGGAGGATCCTGAACTCACCCCCTCTCACAAGAACATACAACTGAATACGTAGTTATATTTGAAATAATTTTCTCTGAGAGAAACCCAAAACTAGCTGAGTAACTCCAACACATGGACCAAATGAGAAAAACCCATATCAAAATGGGCAGGAGGGGCTGAAACACAATCTCATCACAAACCTCACTGTATAGTGACCATCCCCTTACCCCCCACATAGTGACCCACAATCAGGAAGAAATTCACAATTCCAAGCTTCTCCCTGAGGAGTGAAGGTTTGAACCCCACATTGGCATCCCAACTTTTAGGACCTACCTCTGAGAGATGAGCCCCTAAAATATCTAGCTTTTAATGCCAACAGGTCTTATATCCACAAGATCCACAAGGCTATAGCAAACTGAGAAACAGTTCTTAAAAGGCCCACGTAAACTCACCTGGCTACACCCCAGAGGCCAGCCCAGAGGTATCCAACCAAAAAATGCACAGTCTTTCTGTGACAGAGGTCTTTTTGTTTATCTTAAGGCTTCAGCCTGAGGAGCAGGTATCTAATTTAAAACAAATCTAGCAGCCTTCTGAAATACTCCCAAAGATGGAATCTGGCAGGTGTATTCTTCCTGCTCTCCCTGTCATGCTTCAGGTTGCCAGTATCTCCTGGAAAGAAGCTTGTGCACTCAACTGGCAACCACAGTTTTTAAAGCTCCACCCAGGGGATAACACTTGGTCACCAAACTCTGGTGGCTGGGCTTATGTTCACAGGCCCATAGGACTATAACAAATGAAGAAAGGATCCTTAACCAGCTATACCCCAGGGCACAGAGGAGAGACAGCAAACTAAAATGCCCAGTTTTTTCTGTGAAATAGGCCTATTAGCTTATCTTCATAGCTATGGCCTAAGAGGCAGGCTTCTAAATAAACACACATCTAAGGGCCAAATATAATCTTACCAAGAGATCTTCATATTCTCCCCTGACTCTAAGTTGCTGGTATTTCCTGGAAAGCAGCTTGCACACACATCTCATGAACTGATATTTGTGACTACCCACAGGGGACACCCTTGACTGCATGGCTCTCGAGGCTAGTAGGATTATGATCATGGGTCCCATATGACTGTAACAAATGAAGAAATAGTTGCTAACTGATTACATGCCAGGGCACAGAAGAGAGGCAGGCAGACTGAAACAGTCTGTGAAAGAAGACTATCAGCTTATTTTCACAGCTTCAGCCTATAGGGCAGGCTTCTAAGTAAACACACATGTAGGGGCTAACTACGGTTTTCTCCAGAGACCAGATAAGTCAGCAAGCACCCTCTTGGTGCTTTCCCTCTGCCCAACCTTAGGTTGCCAGTATCTCTGAGAAATAAGCTCATGTATAAGTCTGGTACTGTGGCTTTTGTAGCTGCCACCCAGAGGACACGTTCCTTGATAGCCTAACTCTGGTCGCCAACAGGTCTTCTGTTCGTGGTTTGATGGGATGGTAATAAACAGTTCTTTACTGGCTACCACCCCAGGACTCAATGCAGAGGGAGCAGACAGACGTGCCCATCTCTACTCTTCCCCTGAAAGGGGTATATAAGCATACTTTAAAAGCTACTGCCTGAGGTTCTGGTTCCAAACAACTCACATCTAGGTGCTGCCTGAAATCCTCCCCTGTGGGACACTGACAGGTCTCACATACCCTCCACTACTGGGAATCACTGAGAATAATTGGTCGGGAAATCACAGAGATTTGAAAGACAACCAAGAGCTAGGGCATGGTTGAACAATAAGATTTATCTTCCTCTGAGGCCACTCTTTCAAGACTGGGAAAGGAGGCTCTTTAATGCATAGAAACCAGCTCAGAGATTCAAGGGAAAATAGAAAAATAAAGCCATATATTAAAATGAAGGTACAAGATAAAACCTCAGAAAAAGACCTTAATAAAATGAAGATCAGTGATTTTCCTGATAAAGTGTCAAAATAATGGTCATAAATATGCTTACCAAACTTGGGAAAAGAATGGATGACTATAGTGATAATTTCAACAAAAAGAAACCGTATGAAAGTACCAAAGGGAAATCACAGAGCTGAAAAATACAATAACTAAGCTGAAAGATACAATGGAAAATTTCAAGAGTAGACTAGATGAAACAGAATAAAGGATCAATTAACTCAAAAGACAAGGAAGTGGAACTCACCCAATCAGAGCAGCAAAAGGAAGAAAAAATTAAAGAGAGTAAAGATGGCTTAAGAGACTGAATGGATATAAAACCAAAAAATAGTCTATATGCTGCTTACCGAACTCACTTCAGATGGAAGGACACTAACAGACTGAAAGTGAAAAGATGGAAAAGATATTCCATGAAATGGAGACTAAAAGAAAGTTGGGGTAGCTATACTTAGATCAGTCAAAATAGATTTTAAGACAAAGACTGTAATAAGAGACAAAAAAAGGTTATTACAAAAAAACTCATTACAAATGATAAAAGTGTCAGTCGAACACACATAGAAGAATCTAAATATATAAAGCAAACCTAAAGGAGGAAATACACAGTGATGAAGTAATAGTAGGGGATATATCACTTTCATCAATGAATAGATCATCCAGACAGGAAATCAATGAGGAAACACTGGCCTTAAACATTTGAGATCAGATGGACTTAAAAGACATGCAAAACATATCATTCAAAAGCAATGGAACATACATTCTTCTCAAGTGCACTTAGAACATTCTCCAGGACAGATCATATGACAGGCCATAAAACAAATCTTAATAAATTTAAGAAAATTGAAATCATATCAAACATCTTTCCAAACACAATGGTATGAACTAGAAATCAGTTATAAAGAAGAAAACTGAAAAATTCAAAAATATGTGGAGATTAAGCAATATGCTATGATTAACCAATGGGTCAATGAAAAAATTAAAAGATTAAAAAAAACTTGAAACAGATGAAAATGAAAATACAACATACAAAAAATGTATGAGATGTAGATAAAGCAGTTCTAAGAGGAAAGTTCATAGTGATAAATTCCTATCTCAAAAAACAAGAAAAATCTCAAACAAGATAACTTTGCACCTTAAGGAACTAGGGATAGAAAAACAAAGTTAGCAAAAAAGAAAAGAAATAACAGATTAGAGTGTAAATAATACAAGAGAGATAAAAAGACTAAATAGAGACTAAAAGAGACAACAGAAAATATCAATGAGACTAAGAGCTGTTTCTTTGAAAAAAGATAAACAAAACTTATAAACCTTTAGTTAGACTTACCAAGAAAAAAAGAGAACTCAAATCAAATGAAAAATTAAAGAGGAGATGTTATAGCTGATACCACAGAAATACAAAGATCATAAGGGACAACTGTGAACAATTTTATGCCAACAAATTAAACAACTTAGAAAAGACAAATACCTAGAAACATATAATCTATCAAGATTGAATCATGAAAAAAAAAAGAATCTGACAGAGGGATTATTAACAAGAATATTAAATAAGTAATCAAAAGCATTCCCAACAAACAGAAGTTCAAGATCAGATGGTTTCACTGGTAAATTCTACCAAACATATAAAAAAGAAAACAATACCAATCCTTCCCAAACTCTTCAAAAATAAAAAAGGATGGAATACTTCCAAACTCATTTTATGTGTCCCGCATTATCCTGATACTAAAACTAGACAAGGACACTATTTAAAAAAAGAAATTTACGGGGCGCCTGGGTGGCTCAGTCGTTAAGTGTCTGCCTTCGGCTCTGGTCGTGATCCCGGGGTCCTGGGATCGAGCCCCACATCGGGCTCCCTGCTCGGCGGGAAGCCTGCTTCTCCCTCTCCCACTCCCCCTGCTTGTGTTCCCTCTCTCGCTGTGTCTCTCTCTGTCAAATAAATAAAATCTTTAAAAAAAAAAAAAAAGAAAGAAATTTACAGGCCAATATCCTTGATGAGCAAAGATGCAAAAATTCTCAGCAAAGTATTAGCAAACCAAATTCAAGAATATACTAAAAAGAGCAAACGCCATGCTCAAGTAGCATTTATTCTAGTGGTGCACAAATGGTTCCACATCCACAGATCAATGAGATCTACCACATTAACAAAATGCAAGTTAAAAAATTGTATGATCATTTCAATAGATGCAGGAAAAGCATTTAACAAAATTCAGCATTCATTTATAATAAAATCTCTCAACCAACTGGATATAAAGGGAACATAGATAATAAAGGCCATATATGACAAACCCACAGCTAGCATCATACTCAGTGATGATAAGCTGAAGAATTTTCTTCTAATAGCATCAAGACAAGGATGCCCACTCCCACTACTTTTATTTAACATAGTATTGAAAAGGTTAGCCAGAGTAATTAGGAATAAAATATGAGCAATCAAGCCAATGTGAATACAATTTCGTTGTCTCATTAGCTTTTAAAGTGGTAGCATCTTAGGGCACCTGGCTGGTTGATAGAGCATCTGACTCTTCATCTTGGGGTCATGTGTTCGAGCCCCACATTGGGTGCAAAGATAACTTAAGTAAGTTAAAAAAAAAAACTTAAAAAAAGTGGTAGCATCATGTGTTAGGGGATCATGTGTTAGGATGCTAGAGACTACCAGGGATTTGAGGTCCGTACTTTGACAAATACTGCCATGGACAGGTATAATGAGAAAGGTAGAGAATGGAAATGCCAGGGGCATGAACTTCAAAATTAGAAGGGCTTGTAGGGGGAAGAAGAGTAATGATTTGGAACTAATGATGGACAACCAAACCTCTTGAGTTATGAGGTGTGGGAGGAGAACCACTGTCTTTGGAGTTACCTATAACAGAAGCAGTGTTGGGAGCTAAGTTTTAATTACATCTTATAGATGAAGAATTCTGTGAAAAATGTCAGACTAAAGATAATTTATGGCACAAATGAAAGTGTGAAGGGCCTACCGATAACACTGGTGAACTGAAAAAAAAGAAAAAAATGAGAATGAGTGAATGAGTAAGAAAGAAAATTTATAATTTTAGATGCAATATTTTCTTTCCCTTTTTTGACTGAGTTGAGTTTGGAATTGCTTTCCTCCTTGTCTATTCTGCCATAATCATCATGCAGCTCTTGCCTTGAATCATTACAACTACTCTCTAACTGGCTTTACCTCCAGGCTCATATTTTTCAATCTCTTTCTCCAAAGAGCAAGCAAATTATCTATATTAATTGTAAACATGATTGTCTTCCTTTTTTTTCTTTTAGTTTTTTATCATTTTCTTCAGGATTAAGTGTAAGACATTTACCAAAGTATAAGACTTCTACAATCATTCCTTCTTCATTGTTCACTATGATTACTCCTGAAATTTATGGACCATGATGTCTAATCCTTGATGTCTCATACCTCTATACATTGCTCATGCTGTTTCCTCAGTCATCGGGGAGCTATTATTTGCTGACAACTAATGTGTAGGAGAGAATACAGAGTTATTTAATGGCTTAGTAGACAGACCCAATTTATTTTTAAAAGTTGTCATATTTTTAAAGAAATGGTTTAAGATACATTGATTAAATCTGCGAATTGTGCCGGTGGATGGATCCTGTAATTTCTCTTTAGTAAACCTTGATTCTACTGTGCTTCAGCCCTTATTATCATCTGTCTGACTTTAAATCAGTCAGTTCCCTCAAATATAAGTTGGAAATTATATTTTTAATATTATTTTAATATTTTTATTACATATTTCACAGAATAAGAGAACTGAATAAAGTAAAGCACATTAAGAAGTTCAATAGAAGTAACCCAGTTAAGGAAAAGTAGCATAGTGACAAGGTCCTGAGTAAATAATAGTTTTTATTTCTTTGTTTGCCATAGTTCTATTTTGTATTCACATATTACTCTGAAATGCAATATTCCTAAAATAGTTGTATAAAAGAAGTAGAACATGTATCTTCATCTTGTGTTTAGGTCTTTCTCAAAATCAGGATTTATAATCCTGCTGCCATATTTAGGGTTTTCTTAACAAGTCAGGAAATGAGTCTTTTATAACTATAGGTTTTTTCAGCATGAATCTCACTGCTCTTCAGAATAGCAGGAGCTTGACGTTTATCATTGAGGACAACCAAAACAAAGACTTCCTCAGAGTCACACTGTACCCATAGGTAAGAATGACAAAGGTTGGGGATAGCTGTAATGATATTGGTGATCATTTCTGAGGCATCATGATTCTAGAAAATTAGTTTCCTTAAGGACATGGGAATTCACACACAGACTTCTGCAGTACAGAGTTTGAAAACAAGTATTCTTGGTTATGGTACAGGAAACCAATATTGAAAAGAGAAATGTCCAGAGTTTTTTGGGGGGTAACTTCGATGCTTTGGCAATAGCACACCAGAAATTTTCCACCTATAGGATTCTAAAATGCAACTGGTATATTCTGAAGAGCCAAAATAATGTTAATACATATGGATGAATTTGTACATTTATATTTACTACGTGAATAAAGCATTAAATATACGATACTTAAGCAGAGTTGGCAATAGAAAACAAAGGATGTAGGGTTTGTTTACATAAAATGGATTTAAGAAATCATCTGAAGAGATAGAATGAGATAGTGCTGCTCTTACTGTTCAGATCATTTTGCATCAAAGTCTCTTACAACTGTGCATTTGTAAGTCATAGGATAATTTAGTAATCTTGAATCAACTCTATGGTTCTATTTTCTCTGAGTAGAAATAACTGCTGTCTTAGGTTAGACTTTTCAGTGTTCTGATAGTCTTAGAAATCCAAAATAGCTTATCATGCATTTGAATCCTAAAAAGGATGACAGTGGTTAGCTAAACTAATTATGGAAAATAAATATTTACGGTTTTCCATTTGTTTTCATCAAAACTGTTTCTTGCTAGACATCGTTTAGCAAGATAATAATCTACCACTTTCTTTTCATTCAGTTTTGCCAGAATGCTGATTCCCCCCACACATACACACACAAAACTGTTACTAAATATTACTCAAAATAAAAAACTAGGCATTTATTTTTTGTTTATAATAATTTAATCACAGAGATGAATTATACCGGTACTGAATTAATTATTCATTTAAGAAGAGCAACATTTCTTCATAACTATGGAAATCTTAAAGTCCATTCCCAAATTTCCACATGTAAATATTTCTAATATTGGCTTTCATGGGTAAATCATGTAAATTCAAAAATTTTATTTCCATATCCTATAATTTCTAATGCTAGAAAGGAAGCATTATTTACTTCACTGCCATTATGGGCCTTTGCTATCACAAGGTAAAAATTAAATGTTGGCTGTAGGGTGCAAATTATGCATAGTCAGAATACAAAAGCAAAATGTGGAACTATTGCAAACCTAAAAGAGAAGGAAAACAATATTGGTTCTAATGGATTTTTGATTGCCAGTTGGAATATTCTTGCTTTCCATTTCCCTTCTGAAGTAAATGCTACTTTCTCATTGGGACACATGCATAGCTATGAGCAATAACAGTAATGTTATATCCAATAATTACTTGACACAAGTTCCCTGACTAGTAGAATTGAATTTTGGTTTCTAATATGACTAATGTATACTAATATGACTTAAATTGTACAGAACTGAAAAATGGTTGCTTTTATGCTGTTAGAAAAACTATTGGTCTTAATTTCATAGAAGGAACTACTCCCAAGGTCTAAAAATCTGCATCAAAGGTATTTACATGCTAAAAAGATTTTGTTTAAAAGGTAACAATTTAAATATAAGATTTTAAGCTGATATTTTAGGTAACATTTGCTGGAATCTCTAAAATATAATCACTCCTATTTTGCTGACTTAGTATACCAAATAAGGACTTGGAGGTTTAATTCTATTTGGAAAAAGATTTGTCTTGTTTAGTCTACTCCTGGCTGATTTTTTCAGCTTAAAATATCAATCTTAAAAAAAAAATCAATGTTTATTAAATATTTATTAAAAAGTTGTCCAGTTTATCTTTTTAGCACAATTTCTTTGAATCATATTAATAGGAAAAAAAATTATTTCATAGAAGCCTCCAGAGTAAATTCCAGAACATTCCTTGATAAACATCTTAGGATTTAATAACTCTGCTTACATGAAAGTCCTACTTATATTATCTACAAATCATTTGTGCTCCAACCTAAACACATGTCCCCTGGTTGCATCCTCTGCAGAAACTGAGAACTGCTGGCCACCAGCCTTTTGAAAAATAACTTTTCATGTACTTGAATTTCTTTGCTAAATTTATCCTAAGTCAATAAAAAAAATCTATTTGTAAAAGTTCTCTGTTGGGGCCTCCTAGGCTGCCCAATGTTATTAAAATAATAATTTTTTCCTATATATACAAGAGAAATATACTTAGCTTTAAAATGTGCATGAAAGCCCATATTTTTGCCACAGTTCAGAATGCTTGTTAGATATATCCATGAGTTTTACCTTAAAAGTAATGACTTCCAATTTCTTTGTGTAGTTTTGTTGTGGACATTTGTTCTCTCTGCATTAGCCATTGCCATCTTCTTTTTATTCCATCTTTCTTTGGGAATGCTCAACTCTCCCATTTGTAGCCTTGTGTTTCCAGTGGAACAAACTCTATAATTAGCTCAGGGGTGAGCTCAAATTAATCATGATCTTTCACTCCTTCCCACCCCAGTGTAACCTCAACACATTAACTAATTGATGAAAATGAGGCTATATGGCTCAACTCGGGCCTGTGACACATGAGTATATATTTGCTGGGGCTTTTGTAAAAAAGCATTTTCTCTGTCTCCATAATAGGACCAGAATAGATGTTCTCTTTTCTAAATGGTATGGAGTGAGCAGATTTAGTAGGGGCCTGCACTATTTCTTCTATGAGATTAGCTATCCTGGACATGAAGTGATAAAAGGGAGGGCAGAGTCTAGAGAAGAATATCATGAATCTCTTGATAGAGGGGCATTTAGGTCCAGCCCTCCCCTGGGCTATTCTGTTAAATTAAAACATGGATATAGCTTTGTTTATATGTATTACACATACACATAATTTTTGTTTGTAGGTCAGTATCAGTTGATTTTTATATCACTTGAATAGATTATTAATTCATAAAATATTCTGGTTAAACTTTTCTGTTTTTTTTTTTAAGATTTTTATTTATTTATTTGACAGAGAGAGAGATCACAAGCAGGGGGAGCAGCAGAGGGAGAGGGAGAAGTAGACTCCCTGCTGAGCACGGAGCCTGACGTGGGACGCGATCCCAGGATCCTGGGATCATGACCTGAGCCAAAGGCAGATGCTTAACCGATTGAGCCACCCAGGCACCCCATCTTTTCTGGTTTTTAAAACTGTTTGATTGGCAATCCAGAGCCACCTAATAAATGTTTCGGAAAATAAATATTAAAAAATATATGTGTTCTCAGGGGCGCCTGGGTGGCTCAGCCGTTAAGCGTCTGCCTTCAGCTCAGGTCATGATCCCAGGATCCTGGGATCGAGCCCCGCGTCGGGCTCCCCGCTCCACGGGGAGCCTGCTTCTCCCTCTTCCACTCCCCCTGCTTGTGTTCCCTCTCTCGCTGTGACTCTGTCAAATAAATAAATAAAATCTTAAAAAAAAAATTTAAAAAATAATAATAATAAAAAATAAAAAATATATGTGTTCTCAAGATTAACTTCTCTAAATGCTAATAGTATTCTTTATCTCTGGGAATACTTTTTTTTTTTCTCTTTTAACTACAAATTTCTAAAAATAATAAATGACTATGATAGAGTTCTTCAAAAGAACAAACTTTAATCCTCCAAACATGCCAATTTCAAGTTGTTTGATATATTGAAGACCTTTATATGATTAGATGCAAATAAGAAAGCAATTAAGTCATTATTCATTAGTACTAATGAGCATGTTATTCAGGCTTATTTCTCAGTAAAAGAAAAAGAGTGACTAGCAGAAAAGGGTAACAACAGGATTAGAATCCTAAACACCAGTCATATTGCAGTGCAAGATGAGTGTGGAAGGATATACACAAAAGCTATCTGGAGCCCTGGGGCTCCTGGGGCAGGTAACTAAGGAGCCAAGGAATGGGGTGGGAGGGAGACAATGTTTCATTCTACATTTTCTTATACCTTCTAAATTTGAAAAAGTGCACTTATTACCTATGCAAAAGTAAATATTTTAAAACCACAAAAAATAACCATAGTTATATGTCAATTATATTTCAGTAAAGCTGGGGGAAAAAATCACCTTCCACTTGCCATTGTTTTGGGGACATAAATTACTGAGAATGAGGCTTGCATTTTCTAAGTTAATGCATTCTTCATACCATTTTCTCTTTTATAAATATTTTAAGGCTTCTTTTCCTTTGTTCTCTCGAAGATGTTCTATTATCCCTAAAAGTATTTTTTCCTATTTTTTCTCTAATTACGTTATTTCTGACACAACTCTTTATTCCAGTCATATTCTTCTGCTCTAAGCACTGTCTACCTAGAGATAATTCCATGCTTTAAACATACACACATGCACATTTTTTTGCATTCATTAAAATAATGTTCCATAAATCTGGGACTATGCAATCTGCTAATACATTCGATGGCCGGCATTCATGCAATTAACTTTGACCAAATTTATTTCAAATATTACAAATATGTATCATCATTTATTTATCTAGTAAACATGTATTATCTTCTTTGTTACTGGCATTGTCTTTGACATTGCAGATATAATTACCAATGAGAAACTTCAACTAATTTGCTCTCATTAACTTTTAATTAATTTACACATTACATGGAAACATTCTGAAAAGCTTTTGACATTATCTGAAACCAGGATGTGTCAACTTTAAACTGCAGTGATAATATCCTTTATTTCATTCACATCCTTGTAGCAAAATCTAGAAGACTAGGTTGAAAAAAATATTGGAAATGAAAGCATTTGAAAATAGGTTGTGACTGGATTTAGAATTGCTTGAAAAAAAAATGCTGCATCCTGATGTTGCATAATTGGAGGTCTAATTTTTTACTTGAACTTTAAGCAGTAAGTTCTTACAGGGAAATTGTTCCCATGGGAAAGTATTCCATCCCATAGTCTCATCCTTTACAACAGATTGTTTTTGTCTTAAAAATGTAGTCACTACAGAAATAGGCTTTCAGGTTAAAGAAGGCATTTAAGTAGTGTGTTCTATTCACTTGATCATAATTTTTACATGGTATGGTTTGTGGAAAATAGAGACTTACCAAGCACCCCACATGATTCTTATGACCAATCTGTTTTTTGAAAACATGCTGGAGAAGCATAATAACAGTGACTAGACTGGGATGCCTGGGTGGCTCAGTCATTCAGGTGTCTACCTTTGGCTCAGGTCATGATCCCAGGGTCCTGGGATCGAGTCCCACATCAGGCTCCTTGCTCAGCAGGGAGCCTGCTTCTACCTCTGCCTGCCACTCCCCCTGTTTGTGCTCTCTCTCTTTCTGACAAATAAATAAATAAAATCTCAAAAAAAAAAAAAAAGACTGACTAGACTAACTGCCTCCAGTTTCTTATTAAACTTATCAACCTGAAATCTATATATTCTTAAAAGTAGAGATGATAACTTTCAAGATTCCCCTATCATTTACAAGATAAAATTATATTTCATCCTGTGCAACTTATAGGCAATTCTCATGTATAAGAAAATCCAGGATACCAAATACTACTTTATAGATAATGCTTAGTTTTCTTTATAATTGCAGTATCTCAGATATCATTAAATTTAGTCCTTATATCAATGCATTTGAAAAATGCACCCATCAGCTTCATTATTATGCTTTCTGGTTTCATTGATCTTTTATAATTATGTTCCTTGAGAGTACTTTTCACATATCATATCAACCTCATACCACAAGCATCAATATTCCCAATTTCCATATAGTGTGTTTCCATAAATATCCTACATTAAATCAACCTTGTCTCACTGTGTTCTCTTTTTACTCTGATGTATGTTATTTGGCATATTTCTATTTCTGAATTTAATAAAGTACAAATTTTTTTTAATTGAAGGCTATTTCAAACTTTTTCTTTTTTTTAAAGATTTTATTTATTTGACAGAGAGAGATCACAAGCAGACGGAGGGGCAGAAGGAGAAGCAGGCTTCCCGCTGAGCAGGGAGCCCTATGCGGGACTTGATCCCAGGACCCTGGGATCATGACCTGAGCAGAAGGTAGACGCTTAACCGACTGAGCCACCCAGGCGCACCTATTTCAAACTTTTTCAATAGTCTCCTATTTTTCTATATCAAAGACTGTGCTTTTCTTTCTATATAGAATCCTTCACTTTTCTCTATACCCTAGATTCAAAAGCCACCTCTGAGATTCTTGGGAAAATTCTGACAGACTCACAAATTTGGTAAATAAAATTATGAATATTATAAAATTTCACCATTCTTATAGTCAAATAAAGCTTTAAGATTCTTTGCACATAGTAGCCACTCAATATATTTTTGCAGAATGAATAAAATATAAGTCTATATAAATTCCGGTATCCTTTTATATTTCTCCTATTGTTAATCTTCACTCTATCAGTAAATATACTGATTTTTTTTTAAGATTTATCTATTTGAGAGAGAGATAGAGAGAGAGAGCATGCAGGAGGAGTAGAAGGAGAGAAAGAAGGAAAGAAGCAGAATCTCCACTGAGTAGGAAGCCTGATGGTGGGCTTGATCCCAGGACCTTGAGATCATGACTTGAGCCAGGAGTTGGCTGCTTAACTAACTGAGCCATCCGAGCACCCCAAGCTCTATCCTTTCTTTTTAAAGATTTTATTTATTTATTTGTCAGAGAGAGAGAAATAGAGAGAACACAATCAGGAAGAGCAGCAAGCAGAGGGAGAAGCAGGCTCCCCACTGAGCAAGGAGCCAGATGAGGGACTGGATCCCAGCACCCTGGAATCATGACCTGAGCAGAAGGCAGACACTTAACTGACTGAGTCACCCAGGCATCCCTCTATCCTTTCTTAATTCTCATTTGTTTAACTATCTGTTTTTCCAGATACCATGACTTTTTCTTTTCTTTCTTTTTTTTTTTTTTTTTTTGAGGGAGATAGAGGAGGGGCAGAGGGAGAGGGAGAGAGAGAATCTTAAGCAGACTCCATGCCCCATGCAGAGCCCAACATGGGGCTCGATCACACAACCTTGATATCATGACCTGAGCTGAAATAAAAAATCAGACACCTAACTGACTGAGCACCCAGTTGCCACCCAGATACCTTGACTTTTAGTTTATTTGACTTCCATGATTTCAGAAGAAATTTTAATATTAAAAAAAATTATATGTAATGATTTTGAAAATGTTAATTGGATAGAATTTTGTTAAGTAAGTGAAACCAGCAATAAAGAATTTAAATATCCCTAATTTCCTTATATAAACGGAGCTAATACACTTTCAGGTTATCATATATATATATAGTGTGTGTGTGTGTGTGTGTTTCATACTCTGGATTATTTATCTCCCCTCTTTGGCCTTAAGAGATATTTTTTGAAATAGCGAGGAATTGACCATTATACCATATGCCTTCACTGGCTTCTTGTGCAATAATACGGTGTTTTGACTGTGCAAACAAGTTAGAGCTGGCAGCCGAATAATAGACAAATAGTGCAAATTTGTCAGCTTGGAGATAGAAAGGAACTCAATAAAAATCAATTAGTTTCCTTCCCACCTTTTTCCTTCAATTTTTTTTTATTTGATTCTGGTTACAGTGCCATAAAACTTGTTACATATATATATCAGACTATTAAAAAAATACAAAAATGTATTTGAAAATATTTTTCTCGGGCGCCTGGGTGGCTCAGTTGGTTAAGCGACTGCCTTCGGCTCAGGTCATGATCCTGGAGCCCCGGGATCGAGTCCCGCATCAGGCTCCCTGCTCAGCAGGGAGTCTGTTTCTCCGTCTCCCGCTCCCCCCTCTTGTGCTCTTTCTCTCTCTCACTCTCTCTCTCAAATAAATAAATAAAATCTTTAAAATATATATATATATATTTTTCTCAAAGAAACACAACTTGCTGTGTTTCTGTTCATTGTGTAAAAATTTATTTTCGTTATATAAATGAAACTTAAAATATATATATATTATATAATATCTTTCAATGTTTTCAGAGTGAAAACACTCAAAACCTGGTTTCTGTTGATTGTGTAAAAATTTATTTTCATTATATAAATGAAACTCAATATATATATATATATATATATTAGTATCTTTCAATGTTTTGAGAGTGAAAACACTCAAAACCATCCTTAAATGGGTTGGTCTTTGGTGTACTGAAAAAAATTAGCAACCATTTCTTTATTTGACAAAACATTTTTTGAATATGTAATGAAGGAAAAAGATTGAGTTGTTTAGAAATTAATTCACTAAACCATCGGATTTTGTAGTATAACCCACATAAAAGACATGAAATGCTTCAAGTTTCCAGTGATCTGAACGTTTGTGCTACCCTCCCCCATTTTATATACTGAAATCTTCACCCCCAAAAATGGTGGTACATGTAATTGGGGCTTTTGGGACATGTTTATGCAATGAGAGTGGAATCCTCATGAAAGAAATTAGTGCTCTTATAAAAGAGACTCCACAGAACTCCCTGGCCTTCTGCTACCATGTGAGAACATAGCAAAAAGGTGTGACCTGTGAGGAAAGACCACCTGACCACACTGACACCCTGATTTCAGACTTTAAACCACCAGAACTGTAAGAAATAAGTTTCTATTTTCTATACGCTACCTAGTCTGTGATATTTTCTTATAGCAACCCAATGGACTAAGACAAAGATGAAAACTATATTTGCTTCGTATTTAATGTTCAGTAGACTTTAATTATGCTGTTTAATTTATGTATGCTGATGGTTGTTTCTCATCATGTATGCTAAAAAATTTAGACTTGTGATATATTCCTTTCTACATAGATACCAAGACCTAAAGCCTGGAGCCAAAATCCACTCCCAGCTCATGCCTACTATATATTCCAGACCTTGAAATCTTTACAATAATTTTCTGATAGTTTTGTAGTAAATTGTGATTCCTATAAAATCAAGAGAAAAAAAAAAAAAGACTGAGTCTCTTTTTAATGATGATGACTTCCTCCCATGGCACTTGTGACTCTGCATCTGAGGGCTCTCTGTTGGTCCACATGAGGGGCTAGGCATTGAGTGCTAGGGATTCAATGCTCCCACAGGTAGCTGTCAGCTAATTTCAAGTGGAAGAAGATACATACATCCTAGCTTTCTCACTTCTTATTCAGAACAATTCTGAGGCAAGGCTGACATCCCAGATTTTCCAGGAAGATCAAGCTCCAGTTGCTCACAGTAGTACCTGGACACATAACACTCTTTTTTGACTTTCTTAACTTGCCTATTTCACCTGTCAAAAAAATATGTTAAACTCAAATCCTTGTCTTACGATCTGCTTATGGGGAGATGCCTGGTCAAGAAAATTGATATTAGAATTGGTCCTGGAAATCCAGTATGATACTTAGCACTGATGTGGAGATGTTGACGTTAAAGACCACAACTTTATAGTGGCGTGAATTCGTAGACAAAAGTTAAAGAATTTCTTTTTTAGATTTCATGTTAACAGTTAAAGTCATATATCTTTTGTGTCTGTTTTCCTTATATGATTTTTAAGCCTTCTATATTTTGGGTGAGTTCCACTCAAATATTTATTTTATTAAATGAAATTCTGTGTATGAAAGGCCTATCAATAATTTTTAATTATAGAAATCTATATTTAAGACATTTTTTTAC
>NC_138370.1:51159961-51197737 GCF_054177405.1 Leptonychotes weddellii | reverse complement strand
GCCGAGCAGGGAGCCCGATGCGGGGCTCGATTCCAGGACTCTGGGATCATGGCCTGAGCCGAAGGCAGACGCTTAACAACTGAGCCACCCAGGCACCCCTAGAATGCACTAATTCTACCAAAAGACAGTTTCAAGATAAAATAAGATCTGATTAACTGTGTATACTGAATCAAAATTTTGAGTCTTGAGTCTAAGTGTTGAGTATTAAGTCTAAGTTTTGAGTGTTAGTCAATGTGTTGAATCTAGAAGTATTAAGATGCCATGGTGAGATTCAGTAGATCTGTCTGAACCATTGTCATTTGCCACAAAATTGCTTTGCACATAAAGTTGCGTATTCCGAAATGTCTAGTTTTACTTTTATCATTTGTTATTTCCCACATCCCATCCATTAGCAGATCTCACTGTCTGTATATCCCAAGTATATCCCAAATATGTCCTCTTCTTTTCATTTCCAGTCCTTCCACCCTAACAAGAGTTATAGTCTTCTTCTGCTGAAACAATAGCTTCACAACTGCTGTCCTTGCCTTTATCATTTATTCTCTACTCATCTATTTACTATAGAGAAGCTTTAATGTTACTTTTTCAAAGTCTCCAGTGGTTTTCTATCACACTTAAACTCAAACACAACTGTCGTCCTAAGATTACAATGCCCTGAGTGATCTTTCCATCTTAACCTTGACATTCTCATTTTGTATCTCTCTCCTAAGTACCAATTACATGTCAGGTACCTCAGTTTTCTGGCTATTCTTTCAATGCACCTTGTTTGCTCCTGCCTTAAGCCTTTGCTCCAGGTGTTTCTTCTTCCTGGAATCTTTTATCTCCTTAGCACATATCCTTCTGACCATTCAAATCTCACTTAAATGCTATCACCTAAACCAAGAAGACAAACATTCCCTAACCTCTGAATCTAAAGTAGCCACTAAGTCCCTTTCTAAAGCATCACTGAATTTCACTGCTCTGCATACAATGTATTACCATCTGATAGTTTTCTTATGACATATTTAATATGTTTATTTACCTCTGAACCAGAACATGCACTCCCTGAAGGTAGGGTGCTAGTCTGTATACAGGGCACTGTATTCTCAGCATCTAAAACCATGAATAAATTAATGAAGAAAGTCAGTAAATATACACGAGAGTAAAATGAAAACAATTTAAAACTGCTACATGGTGCAATCAATATTACTATTTTTCAGTATATTTTATGTAATGAAGATTAATAAAATGTGAAAATTGAAATACTAACATTCCTCAGTGGAAATAGTTAAAGAAAAATATCTCAGGTTTAAGTAGCATATAATATGATAAAAAACCCTTGCTCTTACCGTGCTTTTCGAAGTGCTAATTAGATCTCAGATTTGGATGAATGTATTAGTTAAGAGTCTCCAGCTCATTTCTGAAGGAAACATTTTTCAAAAGTACAGAATATGTAAAACAATTAGAAACAATTGCTGTTACCCATTGCTTTAAATCTTAAAGATTCTTTGAAATTGTACCTTAGGGAAAAAGTTTGTATTTTCAAACAAAAAGATGTTTCAAAGCATCATCTTTTCTGTCTACAATAGCATCAAGGTAGTTCTCATTTGATTTGAAGAGTTGTAGTGACATTCCCCTGCTTCATAATATTTATGTTACAAAGATATATGCTCAAACAGCAAAATTCTCAGAATATTCACTGGAAGCCCTGTGTCCATTAGCATTTTATGGATGACATGAGCAAGTTTCAGTAGCTGATGTGTAGAATTACTATTCCATCAGACAGTAGATATATTGACAGTGTTGCTAGTAGGGCTCAGAAACAAGGCATTCTCTAAACAATTGCTACATTTAAAGCATGTCCTTTGTCTGTAAGGAAACACTAGAGTCAAGTATAGTACGTAGGTATGAAAAATAAAAATTTCTGCAAATCATAGGTGAGAAGTATAGTACCTAATGTAAGATGAAACATGCCCATGACAGACATTTCTATTTTAGAATGGCATTTGTTCAGAACAGGCAATAGAAAAAAAAAAAAATTATGTTAGTGAAAACATTTGAAAGTATGTAGATCAGTATCTAATGACAGGAAAGACCAGTGATGTTTCCATTCTACTATTTTAATTAATTAAATTATATTTTGTGAAGTTCAGTGCACAATTAGCTAGTTGTAGCTAAAGTTAATCTTAGTATCTTAATTACATATGTTTTAGAATGATCCCACTGCTGTAAGAGCAAGAGAAGTATATGATTCAAGGAGGAATTGGCCCTGCTAATTGCTGTTTAAAAATGGCTGTCATTCAAAATTATAAACCCCTTGTCAATTTCACCAATTCAGAATACTTACAACCATTTTTTTTTTTCTTTTTTACTCTTTTAACACAGCTTTTAGCTACATGTTTCCTATTAGTTGTTGCTCTTCAGGCTTCCTTTTTGTTCCGTTTATCCCAACTTCATTCATGAATAGAAGAAAGTAGATATGCTGTATGATTTAATCTAAAAGGCAATTTTCTTCTTCCTCCATGAGCATCCTTTTACATACACATACACATATATACATATAAATAAATAAATAAATAAATAGCAAAGCCAGAGTTTCTTCTAGCCCTTTTATTTCACATCAGAGGAAACTCACTGTCCAATGGTCATATGATAAAACCTTGATAAAGTTTTCTTAGGTTACATGAAGATAGAGGCATCACTATGGTTTCATCCACTTATCATTCTTAAATAATATTTCCATGCATGTATAATGTTTTTCCAAGGAAATCACAATGATTTTACAAATATTATGTCAATTCCTAATGATCAAGAGGTGACACATACTAGCATACTCATCCTGCAGATGGGTAATCTCAAAAAAGCTTGCTCAAGAATAATCTAACTGCCTCTTTCAGACAAGCTGTTGAGCCTATGATTTTTACTGCTGTTGTCTAAGGTAGGTCTTTTCTAGGCTTCTTTCAGCTCTATTTTATATACTGTAGTTCTATAGCCTGATTTTCTATTTACTAGTTTCATATAAAATCAATATTTATTTTATATAGCACCTTGCACTTCAAAAGATTCAAAGTAAATCAATACGTAGGATTCATTCCACAAGAAGAATAATTAAGGAGTCCCCCAAACATTGCAGTTACTGCAAATTTGAAAACTATAAATTGTCCAAATCAAAGAAGAAGTCACCTAGGTTATGCTAGTACCTTTCTAAAATACAACTAAGGGTGATTTTATTTATTGCTAAACTCTTGCAAAAAAAATAATAATTGCTAAAAAGATCTCAGTTTTCACTTTTATTTTTAAGTGTAACTTTAAGTGAACAGAAAATTAAAAAAAAAGAAAGAATATCTAAAACATCCACTCAAAATTATTTTAAATAACACATGTAATACCAAAAGGTTGTCTGCAGGGAAGACATGAAATAGAATGTTAATTTTTATTTAGTTCTTTGAGTGTAAAATTATCACAATATAATTTCTTAAACCTAACATTTAGCCTGTCAAATAACCAAGAGATAATTACTGCATTTTGTAAGGACTATTTCTGAGAACAGAATAAGACATTATAATAAGAGCTGACTCAAGTTGAGAGAATACTAAAGAAATCATGGCTTCGAAATAGAGAAGAAGATATACTAAAAATATCACTGTTCTGTACTAATACAAACATATCACCATCTACCTTTGGAGGAATCCAGTCCATCCTTCGGCTGTTCTATTTTTTTTTTTTTTTTAACAAACTACTATTGGATTATTGACATTGGATCAAGTCCTTCCACTTTGTCAAATGCAATAATCTCTCCTTTTTTAACATCTGCCCCACTGGATTTCTAGAATTTAAATTGTCCCTACCCTACCTTTTACTTCAAAATCCTTGTTTTTCTGATTTTCTGTATGTATACTCCTGAGGCCTTTATCACTCAGACAGCATACATTTTATCTTCATTGTGCTCGCTATAGTGGGATGGAAGTTCTATGAGCACATGTGTTCCAGGATGCATATATTGAAATGTTCAGTAACAATTTTTGGTAAGTCCAAGTGCACAACACCTTACTCAAAATGCATGCAGTCAATTTTTTTTTGGAATTAAATTTTTTTTTCAGATTTTAGAAAGGTGATCTGATGCATAGGCTGTTAATTATGTTACACCCCTTTTAGAAGCCCTTGTAATAAAACATTATCATCAATATAAAGAAAAGGAAGTTTATGAATAGAGTCAATAAAGAATGAGAAGTAGTCTCAAGCCAATTTAGGTCAAATTTTGTCACAAAATTAGCTCTGATCAGGTTGTTTTTCAAAGCTTTTTGGATTATGAAGTGGAAATTAGGGATTGTTTGTCTCTTTGAGCAGATGGCTCTACACTAGTTGTCACTGTAAATCATTCTCTACCCATTACTGTTTCATCCACAAGTGTTTTGCCCCAATCTCAGTAATCCACCTAGTCTTCATGAATTTAGGACTGAATACTAGTAATTCTCTAAAAGTTCTATAAAGCATGAGAAGGGAAATGGAATTACATTTATTTGTGTGTTAGAAAATGCATTGGTGTTTATAGTGGTGCAATTTAACATTTGTTGTAAGCCATTAAAAATTTTATGTTCTGTAGATGAGAATAACTTAGCTTCAGTTAAATGAGAGAGCTAGAAAAGGAAAAATAATCTATCTTGGTATTAAAAATTAAAAATGAGTAGAGCAAAAGACATCTGGCTTGAAAATAAATATGATCTTTCTCTTAAAAACATGAGACCCTGTATTACCCATTATTTCTCAAATTGACAAATGTGAAAATGTTTTGGGGTTTGAATGAAAAAGCTAAAACAAAAATGAGTTAAACATATTGAAGGTAGAAAATCAGCTTAAACCCCACTGTTATCTAACTTATTAATAGAACATAAAATAATCATTGCTATAGTAATTACAAAAAAAAAAAAATCCAGGGAGTTTAGTTTCTGAATTTTCTTTTAAGGGGCATGGGTCACAAGTTATGAGAATAAGTAGTGGTACAGTACTTGTTAGAGACAAATGGTTATTTAGAATTTGGGAAAACTCTGTATAGTCCCAGCATAAACTTTTGGAAACTATTTCCTCTGAATTTCTTTGTATAAATCAAGGATCTGAAATTACCTCCCAAAATCTAAATAGCTAAATATGCAAAAAAGGCTTTTTTATGCTATCTGGAGTCCAGCAAAAACATTTTTGTCTAGAGCTAGTTATAACCCATTATGAGTATTGGCTGAAATGGAAAGGAGAACATAATTCTTGTTTCTTTCTAACCAATATATGATTAATACAATTATCCATATTATAAAATATTCCGCTGATTTTAACAAAATGCTAAGAAAATCACAATGAGAAATTAGAAGGGCAACTCTTAACCTGCAAACTCCTCTAATAATGGTTATGTCTTAGTGCCAAAGTACTCATAATGCCCATGGTACAGGGCAAACAGTATGGAAATACTTAAGCAAGTGTTATTCCTTTATTTTATTTAAAGTTTAATTCTGGGGGTGCCTGGGTGGCCCAGTCGTTAAGCATCTGCTTTCAGCTCAGGTAATGATCCCAGGGTGCTGGGATCAAGCCCCGCACTGGGCTCCCTGCTCTGTGGGAAGCCTGCTTCTCCCTCTCCCACTCCCTCTGCTTGTGTTCCCTTTCTTGCTGTCTCTCCCTCTGTCAAATAAATAAATCTTTAAAAAAATAAATAAATAAAGTTTAATTCTGACTAGATTCACTAGATTTTACCTGAAGGTTAAATTTATCAATTCACACAAAGTAAATTTCTTGGGTGTCTATTATACAGAAAAAAAAAAAAAAAAAGTGTGTCCCTTACTGTGGAGAATATAATAAGAAACTTAAATACTAATACTATAATGCAGAATTGCATCAAATAAATGGTATAAACTATTTTAGTAGTTGTAGTTGACAGAGATCCCTCCTAATTGAGAAATATGGGAAAGGTTTAACATAGGAAGGTAGACACTTAAGGCATATCTTATTTGAATTTGAGAAGAAAAATATTTATATGATATAAACAAGAAATTTAGTTATTATTTACATGAAGGCAAAGCAATGTTTTATTATAAATCTATAGCTTCCACTGAGAGTAGTAGATCAACTATAAATTTATATATACATACACATATACATATATACACATTTTAATATATACATATGCATGTGTATGTATGTGTATGCATATATATATATGTGTGTATATATATATTTGCTTTCAGATTAAAAATAGTTGCTAGGTTCTTTGGGTCAGGGATTTCTAACACAGATAAACTGCCTGATACCTGATGCCAGTTTATAGCTACCTTAAATTATTGTATAAAAGTATAACAATTACATTAATTATAAAAAGAAAATTCATAACAATAATAGCAAATTGGTTAGGACTCACAAAGTGACTACATTTAAAATAAAAATATGTTTGTTCCACTTTTAATATTAGTGGAAGAAGATTCTTTGGCTCAAGCTTTCCTCTAAAAACATGAAAAAAAAATCTGATTGAAGACACTGAATCGTTACCAATGAAGATAGGGTTTGTAGCACAAGAGTATTGTAAAGAAGAGAAGCTTAGAGACTTCAGCCAAGAACTTCAAACTATTTTTTGCTTTTTCTGGGAGGTAATCTTTAAAGCTATATCTGAGGGATTGGGAAGCTGAGCAGAACTGTCAGTAGACTGGTAGCATTGTACCATGGATTTCAGAGATTGCCAAAGAGCAAGAGTCCTGTTATATAACCCAGGATTTATCTGGCATTCTAAAATGTATCCTTTAAAATAAACTGCAGACTAGCCATCAAAAACCCCAGGGTAGCACTCAACCCTGATTAGATTAAAGCGACCATAACCTCTAGTCTAGCTGCCTAGCAGAAAGAAATGTAGTCTTTCTAAAGAAGATGACATTATCATTGCATTTTTTTAAAATTTAAGATGCCTGACATTCCATCAAAAATAATCAGACATATAAGATTTCAAATTTTGACAGAAAACAAAACAAAAGAAAAAAGAAAAGAAAAAAAAGATTATAAAAAGAGATTCAAATAATAAAGTCATTAGCCATGGGCTTTGGTATAATTATATATTCAAGAAGTTAAAAACAAGATGGAGAATTTCATGTATCATAACAAAGTAAGAACTCAACAGATAGCTTTAGCAGCACATTAGGCAAAACTGGAGAAAGAATTTATGAATTCAAAATAACTTAAAATACTGAGAATGAAGTATGTAGAAGCCAAAGACAGAAAATACAGGGGAAAATATGCACATTGCATATGATGAAAAAGTGTTACATATGACTGGTTTGATTCTCAAAAGAACAGGTTGAAGAATGTGGTGCCTGGATGGTGCAGTTGGTTAAGATTCCGACTCTTGATTTCAGCTCTGGTGTGATCTCAGGGTCATGGGATTAGCCCTGTGTCAAGCTCTGTGCTCAGCATAGAGTCTGCTTGAGATTCTCTCTCCCTCTCCCCTTCCCACTCCTCTTCTCTCCAGGATGAATAAATAAATCTTTAAAAAAAAATAGAAAAGAAAAGGCAAAAGAATGAAATAGTATCATTATCTAAAAGAGATAATGACACGGGGCATCTGGGTGACTTAGTCATTAAGTGTCTGCCTTTGGCTCAAGGCATGATCCTGGGGTCCTAGGATTGACTCCTGCATCGGGCTCCCTACTCAGCTAGGAGCCTGCTTCTCCCTCTGCCTGCCCTTCCCCCTGCTTGTGCGTTCTCTCTCTCTCTGTCAAATAAATAAAAAAAATATTAAAAACAAACAATAATGACAGAACTTTCTAAAATTGCCTAAAGACCTAAAACAGATACTAAAATGATACAAAGCCCAAGAAAAATTAAAACTACTAGAATATAACCTAGGCAAAATATAATAAATCTTCTAACAATTAAAAATCTTAAAAGCTTCCAAGATGGAGAAAAAAAGACTATTTTCACAGATGCAGCAAAAAGAATGACATTTAACTTCTCAATGGAAACAATGGAAACCTGAAGCAATTGAATTATATCTTCAAATTGAGAAAGCAAAATAGCAATATGTAGCAAGTGAAACTGTTCTTCATGATTGAAGATGAACTAAACATATTTCAGAATATGAATATTAAAATATTTCATAATAAGCAGACCTGCACTGAATAAATACTAAATAGATATCTTTAAGAATGGAAAGTTATACCAGATGGAAGCACAGACTTATAGGAAAAATTAAGACCAATGGGAAAGTCAAATAAGTTAATTTGACAGTATAGAACAATAAGAAATACAATATATGTCAGTAACATTAAATTTAAAAATAATAACTAAACCAATTAAATGACAGACACTGCCAAAATAGATTTTTTAAAAACTGTATGCTACTTATAAGAGATACACATTTAATATAAGGATATAAAATATAAATAAATAATAGAAAATATTTTCTATAAAATAAAAGAAAATATACCATTTAGAAACAGAAGCCAAGTCAAAGCTGATACAGTAATACTGCCAGATAAAACTTTCATGGAAGCATTATTAGAATAGCAGATGGATAGTCTAGGCTCTCCACTATCTTCATCATACAGGATTTCAGAAATATGAAACAGAATTTCTTATCTTGACTTCTCCCCAGAAAGTAGAACTTGACCCAAGGACTTGAATACCAGTGGTCTGTTTTCCTTTTTGAGGAATCAGGTATCTCAGAAGAGAGACAGGCAAATAGGAAAGCCAAAATGATGGTGGATCATTAGGCTAATTATCACTGTAGGCAGATGGAGCTGAACTGACAGGGATCCTCTGAGGAGCCACGTAGAATCAATTTAGCATTATCTGCTCAAGATACCAAAGGAGGGAGTATGTATTCACAGGTGCCCATCCTCCACCACCAAGGATAACCACAAGTGTTGTAAGCTCCCTTGCACCTTTGACTGTCCTGTGAGGGACAGGCCAGGATGTTCAGGAAGTAGTGTGATGAATGGTGCAATAAGAATCAATTGAGATCAGGTTATACTTGCAGGAAACAGTTGCTTCAGTACCATCTGGAGCATGGGTAGGTGAAAGGATGGAACATGGTCTAAGGGATGTTTAAAACATGGGGTACCAAGGTTTGAAATTTTCTAAGGCAGCTAGAAAGAGAAATGATGGAAATATTTTACAAAAATTTACAGAGCTGATGACTCAGTTCACATCTTGAAATGAAAGACTTCTGAAAATTTTGATTTCTCAGGTCCTTGGTGACTCACATGATTTTGCCATATTATTATTTGACCATTCTGAACATAAGACTGTTAGAAAAACTATTGAAAAAATTTAAAAGCAAGCACAAATACTAAACTCAAACTGTGCATGTAGATTAAGTATATGGGATCTGAATTTTATCTTTTATCCCCATACCAATTTCAGAAATGGCTTTAGTTCAACAGAATCACAGAATTTAAAAAAAAAAAAAATCAACATTTTTTTGGTGGACATAGGAGTGTGGCTTCAGAGGACTCTCATAGATTGTGAACAGTATGAGCCATTATTTAAAGTTGTCATTCTGAGCTTTAGTAGCAAATCTCATTTACTGTATGAATCATAAATAATCTTTCCTGTCACTGAGGGTTAGTTTCAAAAGGAAACTTTTGAGCTGAAAGTGAAGTATGACTATAAGAAAACACAATATCCCTAGAATTGTAGAAGTAAACATATGACTCTCAAACATACACTCGACAGTACTTCTTTGTGGCTAAACCTTGAAAAGGTTTGGATTTAACTAGACCTATTGGGATGTACTCTTTTAGACAATTCTGTACTTGAAGCCATAATTAAGACTCAGAATTAAATATGCTTCTCACTGAAAATATTCCGTGGTTCTATAAGAAAGTCCCAATGGCCCAATATCACCATTCTCATTTACCTGATAAAAATCAAGTTCTGGGGCGCCTGGGTGGCTCAGTTGTTAAGCGTCTGCCTTCGGTTCAGGTCATGATCTCAGGGTCCTGGGATCAAGCCCCACATCAGGCTCCCTGCTCAGCGGGGAGCCTGCTTCTCCCTCTCCCACTCCCCCTGCTTGTGTTCCCTCTCTCACTGTGTCTCTCTCTGTCAAATAAAATCTTAAAAAAAAAAAAAGTCAAGTTCTGATAGCACTATACCCACAGGCGTGCATGTAACCTAGATTGCTAGATAGAATACAAACTGTTTATTAACAAGGTAGATTAAAATACTTTATCTGGATTTAGTTAATGATTGCTAACAAGCTAACCACTGTTATCTATAAAAAAAAAAATCTTGTATTCTCCATGTATACATTCTTGACGAAGTATTCCATGGATTTTTTTACTCTAAATAAACTGATGGCTGAATCAATTGACTTTTTGTTGAACATTTTAATTTAATGACAAGAGACTAAACAGTGAAATAGCAAAGTTTAAAGCAACAATATATTCTTCCAGTGACTGAAATACCAAGCTGATAATGATAAATTATAGGGGATGTTTTCATATTGACTGTGGTCTAAAAAGTGGCAGATGAACTTTAATATAACTTCAGAAAACAACCTAAACTAAATTTACAAGGAAATAGGCCCTGAACTTTTAGCTATAACTTAGGAAAAAAAAAAAAAAACAGACTTAGAAATTATTGCAGATTACTTTTGGAAAATATTAACCCAATTTGTTGTTGAAAAGGGATTAAAATGATATTGCAGGTAAATTATTTTTTTAAAATAAGATATGATTATTTTCTTACTCTATAGCATATAAGACCCAGAGTGTTTTAACAGATAAAATATGTTTTAGGCAGTCCTCAAACTTGGAGGAAAAAAAAAAGCTGTTGGAGGCTAGAGAAAGGGACAAAAAAGAGGATTGAATGAGAAATACTGAATAGTGCAAATTGACTAGAATATTTGCTTAAAGAGACAAAATAATTAAAGGTTATAAAGTCTCAAAGGATATAAAGTAAATATGACATTGTTCTCCAGATTCTGGAGAGTTGGAAATAGAAACTATCGAAAAAAAGTGTAGTTATTTCAGATGAACTATAAACTATATAAATCTACTTTATATACAGGTAGTAACTTAAAGTATTCTTATTGCTGAGAAAGGCTAAAATATATAAAGCTGTAGTATGATTTCTAATAAATTTGTAATGAATCAATTCATTTGAAAAAAAATGTATCCAATTATGAGTCAAGCAATAGGCCAATCAGCGTACAGTTCATTAGTAGAAATAGGAATATAAGCAGATAATATCAATCCAGTGTTTTAGATAAAATGACAGATGTGCAGACCGATGGCATGGTGCCTGTGCCTACGTAAGTGTCTGGGCTTTAGGTGTCTGTGTGTATGCACTTATGTGAGGAGAAAGGTGTTTGTTAAAGCTACCAGGGAGGCATAGTGATTGAATTGAGTATCAACAAATAGAAATAAAGTAAATGAGCAAGGAGAAAGCAGGGAGTCGAGTTTCAAAGGCAAGAAGGTAAGAATAAAGAAGCATATACGGGAACCGTAATTACGTCAGTATAGCCGCAGCTCTACATCGCAGGTATGAAGAATAGGAGATGAGACTGGAGAGATAAACAGGCACCTGTTTGCCATATTATAAATGTGGGCTTTATCTTATGGGAAATGAAGAACTTCTGTAGAACACTGATTGGTTATAGAGTGGGCATATGATTATCTTTGTCTATCACCCATTTTTGTGCTTGGCTAAGTTAAAACTATTTGCATAAAGATGGATTTATTCACTGAAATAAACAAAACAAATGACAAGTAAGAGAAAAACTTTCAGAAACATACAGATTAGCTTCATATCACAAACTTTAAAAAACTCTTTCTTAAAAACATTACAATTTTTTTAAACTATAATTAAACACAAAATAACATTAGAAGTTGAGATGAAACTACCTTTCCAAGAAGTGTGCTAAATGATTTTAAATTATTAGTAAAGGACTTTATGGAAAACTGAAAAGTAGCCTTAAGTTCCTGGGTAAAGGATTGCAAGAAAGAGCAGAAAATGGAATGGTATAGATGGTGCCTATTTGAATCCCACTTTACCTGCCAAATAGCAATAGTAGTAGCAGGAATGATACAGAAATATTGACTTCATGCTACATATTTTTCTTGGACATAGTTTTTAATACTGGTACAATTTTGGTCTGACATGAAATAGAAGAAAAACCACCCAAGGTCTGGAGGCTGTAGTAGATTGTATGATAAAGAACTATTTCTATAAATTTGAATAGCAAAACAATATGACTAAAACAAAGAAAGCGGTTTGGTCCCATACAATCAAACTTAGGTGCTTCTTTCTAACTCCCAATGAAAGTTTGTGGAACATCTCAAAGTAAATTCAAAAGTAAAACTAGAAAACATCTATTCTCCTAATTCAGTGGGGAGAATGCCTCTGACATAGCAGGGCTCAGTACTGATGCACAGGGGTTTTTTTGTTGTTTTTTGGTTTTTTATTATGTTCAGTTAGCCAACATATCATTAGTTTTTGATGTAGTGTTCGATTCATTAGTTGTGTATAACACCTACTGCTCATCATAACACGTGTCCTCCTTAATAACCATCACCTGGTAACCCCATCTACTCTGTAACCCTGTTTTTTTCCCGGAGTCCAGAGTCTCTCATGTTTTGTCTCCCTCTATGATTTTCTTCGCATTCAGTTTTCCCTCCCTTCTCCTGTGGTCCTCCGCTCTATTCCTTATGAGTGAGTAAATATGAGCACAAAATATTGTGTTGTGAAACCAAATGTCCTTACTGTAATTATCACTTTTCTAAGTTATTTTCTATATTATCTGCCCCCCACTACAACACCAATCTCACTCTATTGCATAGAAGCTGAAAGAATATGCATTCATTACCATATACTCCCATCCTTACTTCCAGCTTAAGTTCTATGGTATAAGAATTTTAATGATGTTTGGAGACTGATGGAGAGAGAGGGAGAGCAGGAGAAAGGGGGAATTAAACAGCACCACACAGAAAAGATCACCCAAAGATAAGTAAACAGAAAACAGAATACCTTATGGGCTTTGTGCCATATTTCCTCAATGATAAGAAGAAAATAAACATAAAATTAAGGGAATAAAGAGATGATATAGCTTTTTCAATTTTTTTCAATTTTGTTATTTTCTTGAGATTATATAGTTTTAATTTTTTAAATTTTTTGAGATGATATAGATTATTACTATTATTATTATTATTTTTTTTTTAAGTTCCTGAACTCAGGAGCCTGAGATTCAGAGATGGAGACCTGAGCTGAAATCAAGAGTCAGACATTCAACTGACTGAGCCACACAGGCATTCCTGAGATGATATAGTTTTAAAAAGATATATCTTAGAAAAACTTTAGGAAAAAGCTCATAACTTAAAAAAAAAATAAAAATTTGTTATGAAATGATGCAATAAGACAAGGAAGCAATATAAAAGATTTATTGTAACCAAAGGTAGCAGAACTAAGGAAAGAATTAAAGGAGGCAAATAATGTTATTATATATTATTAAAATGACACTAGAAAGAGCGAAGATCAGAATTGAACCTTTAAAATTCAATATTTGTGATATGCAATGCAGGCTTGAGAAAATTCCCTAAAATATAGTGAAGGAGATTGAAAAGAGGAAAGCAGTTGTAGGGAAAACAGTAGGTATAGAATTGCAAATCATGGTGAGGAAACATGATCATAACTGATCTTCCTAAGTAAATTAAAGTAAAAAAAAAAAAACACATAAAAATGGAGCAGAGATTTTATTCAAAGATATAATGGAAATTAAGGGTCTGAATCTATGGACTAAAAAGGCTCACTATATACATGGCACTACTATTGAAAATTAACATTGGTAAGTAAATTCGTAAAGTGATCAAACCCCAGAGTTAAGGAAAAAATTCTCGATCTGCTCAGATATCACACATAACTTATGCACACACACACAAAAAAATCAACCCAGTTTCAGAATTTTTTCTTAATAACTTAAACCATAACAGAAAATATGGGAGTAATGTTTACAAAGTTTTGGTAGGAAAAAGTATGCGACTCAAATCTCTATACAAAACCAAGTTGAAATTCATGTGCAAAAGAGAACCAAAAGTTTCATGTGGATTCTGGAATTGTTGTCCATTCATGTATCTTAAAAATTTTGCATGATGATGTCAACTAATAGAGAGATTAGAAAAAGTAGGATAAAAATGGTCCCATAGACAAGCCCTTGGTAATATTCAAATTTCTTCCTTCAAAGGTCACAGTCTCACCCCTGCTCAACTACTGAATTGGCAGTGAGGCCAACTAGTTTAAGAGTAAGGACTTTAAAGTGGAAGAATGTTGGTTTTATGGGGTTGCTTAACATTTATCTCTTCCCTTTGCTAATTTTCTTCATAATATTGAAATCAAGACACCTTATCCTGAAAGAACAGTATATTGCTCAAATTTGAGCATGTTGAATTGTCCATGTTTACTAGGAAGATACTAGCTATAATGTCCACATTACATATGAGAATAACCCTTCCTCTTTTACCCTTTTCTAGACCCATTAACAGGAGAGAAAGACATGGCTTGATCCCTTGATCAATTTTTTTTTCTTTGTCTATTTTCCCCTTTCTTTTAATGTTCTCTCTTTTCTTCCTCTTTTATCCATGAGGTCTTCTCATGACTGAGAGACCTCTGTATAAGAAGCTTTACATTAATGAATATAATGTAAAACAACTTTCATGTGTAAATTTCAAAGTTAGTATCATTTAAAAAAAAAATTTGAACCCACCTATTATACCTTAATATTTAAAACAAGAAAAAGGATTGAAATTTGTATTAGCAGGATGATTACATTCACATTAAAAAAAAAGTTTAAGCACCAAAAAAATTATGAAAGTAACACTACAATAAAATTTAATAGTTTTCTAGGTAATAAAATATTAAATGAGCTTTCCATACAGGCAGTCCTTGCTTTGCACAATTCCAGTGTGCATAAATTTCAGTCACCATGGTTTAATTAAATAGAATGAATCTCTTTAAAGTAGAGTTTTTGCTGATGTTCTTCAAAAATTGCTATGTAAATAATAGATATAGAACCTGATCAATGATCAATCACATCATTTCTTTCAAAGTATGTTGATTACTGGTTACTGTACACCTGTTATTCAGTTCATGCCCAGACAGTAAAGCATATAGTTGTCTACCTGAATAAACCTATGTGACAATTTTCAAAACTGGATAATTGGAAAAGGGAATTAGCCAACAAAGATGAAATTACAGCAAAAAAAAAACCCAAAAAGTGATAATGTAAGAAGTGAAATTTACATTAGAAGTAATAGAATTAAAGAAAGAAAAGAGTAGGCTGTGGGAATATTAATACTGCTGCCATTTGAGTTACTTTAAATATATAGACAGAGGAATTTAGTGAAGATGAATGAAGAAACTCATTGTAACCGAAAAAAAAAAAAAAAAAAAAAACACCCACAGAAGAATATGTGCCAGAGAAAGTAATGCCTGCAAAACATTAACCCTCAAGGAATCCTTGCAGATATTTCATAACATTGGAAGTGCAAGGGATAAAATGTTGGAAGCTGATCTACAATTAGAAAAGATTATTATAGTTTACCAAAGCATAGAAAAGATGCCTGTTCTGTTACACGGAAAGAGAATAATGTTCGAACTACACTTGATACAGTTTTTATAAATAAACACTAATTCTCAATTGTTCTTATGTTTTAAACCATAAAGCAGTAAATAAATATCACACTTAATATTTTTGTTCCTTTCCTTAGATATTTGACCTTCAAGTAACACAGGTTCGAACTGTGCATGTCCTCTTCTATGCAGATATTTTTCGATAAAATGCAGTACTGTACATATATTTTATCTTCCTTATGACTTTCTTAGTAACACTTTCTTTTATCTAGTTTACTTTATTGCAAGAATAAAATATATAATACATACACCATACAAAATATGTGTTAACCAACTGCATATGTCATTGATAAGGCTTCCAGTCAACAGTAGGCTATTAGTAGTCAAGTTTTGAGAGAGTCAAAAGTTATACACTAATTTTCAACTGTGTGTGTGTGGGAGGGAGTGTCCCTAACTCCCACAGTGTTCCAGGGTCAACTGTACATTTATAAGTGGCAATAAGAGAAATTTTAATGTTAAGTCACAAAACAATCACAATTTTGCTATTAATTATTAAGATCACTTTGCAAAGCTTCAGCGTGCATGGTCATTTTTATAGCACCTTGCTCCTGTTCGAAATGAGAGCAGCCTGTCCTTATTTTTGCAAAATTTCTTTAATATATTTTATATGTTATATTTAATATATTAATATTATCATTTAATAAATATATTAATGATATGGTTAATTTTTTTAAAGATTTTATTTATTTATTTGACAGAGAGAGCACAAGCAGGGGGGAGCAGCCTGCAGAGGGAGAGGGAGACACAGTCTCCCTGCTGATCAAGGAGCCCCATCCGGGCTGGATCCCAGGACCCTGGGATCATGACCTGAGCCGAAGGCAGATGCTTAACTGACTGAGTCATCCAGGTACCCCAATATGGTTAATATTATACAGTGAGATCATAATTTAAGGAAACATAATTTAAAGATGTCAAACTCTTACAAAGCTTCAGTCTAATTTGGGCATTCAAGTAAATACCATTTTCATGATGGTGGGTGAGTAGAAGGAAAAATTCCACATAAAACATTTTATTCTAAGCATATCAAGTCTTTTAAAAAGTTACTTTGTCTGAATCTGGGTTTTAAATACTCCCTAAATCTCTAGATAGTTAAATGTAATACTTAGTGTGTCCTAAACATTACTAAATTTTGTAATTATTTACAAGAAATTTTATTACCAAATATTGTATCCTCTGTACTACACTGCTAAAAAAACACAGGATCAGTTGAAATCCCCAAGACCTCCCCAAAATGCAAAATAATGTGTAAGTGCAATTAATTTAAGTCAGTGACTCTAGTTGTTTTTTTCTCCTCTCCTTTCATTTAGAAGATAAACAAATGACCAAGAAGAAAAAAAAGAAAGAAAACCACAGACCCCAAATGGTATCAAGGCCTCAAGTCAGTAAACCAGGGCCTAATGCCTAATCTAATCGCAGTTTCAACCTCTCCCAGAAATTTAAACCTGAACTGGTCAGCCAGGAACTTTCTGATAAGCACCAATGAGGTAATCTTTTACTTGGGTTCCCTCAACTCTCCAAAGGAATATAAGGTAATCTGCATAATAAAACTCCCTGCCCTTCCCCCTGAGGGAAGGTGGTCTTGCCTGAAATAATCCTTTCTTTTCTTTAGCTTTTAACTTTCTTGTTCTACCCTCTTTCCTATAAAAGCCTTCCATTTTGTACAACTCTTTGGAATCCCCTCTGCTACCTAATTCATTAATTATTTAATAAAGCCAATTAAATCTTCAAATTTATGGGGCGCCTGGGTGGCTCAGTTGGTTAAGCGACTGCCTTCAGCTCAGGTCATGATCCTGGAGTCCCGGGATCGAGTCCCACATTGGGCTCCCTGCTTAGCAGGGAGTCTGCTTCTCCCTCTGACCCTCCTCCCTCTCATGCTCTCTGTCTCTCATTCGCTCTCTCAAATAAATAAATAAAATCTTAAAAAAAAAAAATCTTCAAATTTATTTGAATTTTTGTTACTTAACACAACAAACATGTTTTTAAATTGTAGAAGAAATGACTCTCATCTTCTTGGATTTTTCTATTGACTAAAAGCAAATAGAATTTTTAGTAAGAAAATTTATTTAGCAAATCCCACTGAAAACCTCTGTAAGTTTAAGTCATTTAGCCAGGGTGCAGAGATGTGGTGTAAAGATGAGTCACAAATTCAGATAAGATACAAGCTCTATACTCAGGAACTTACCAATGACATTTGGCATTTTCCGTCTCTCCCATTCCTCTTAGTTGCATTCTCTGCATTTCAGTGTCCTACTCCATGCCCAGGAAAGCTCACAAATTGACCTCACCAAAGTTTCTGGCAAACAGTGGTTTGCATATGCATTTGTCCCATTTGTTCCATGGGATGCATCACTAAAAAGATAGAGGTAGAATTTTTTTTTTTTCCTCTGTTCTTAATTTAACAAGCTTCTGCTCTCATTAGGTTCTGGAAATGCAATTTTCCTTGTCTATTCAGGCCTGGGAGTAGCAAAGACTTCTTTACTGTTGTTCTCTAAGTACTTCAATATCCCTTTTTAGTACCAGTAACCTCATTCACACCTCTGTGAAATTTAGTAAATTATTATAAAAATTTCTATTGTGTCCCATCAACTGCTCAATAAAAGGCATAATGAGTACTATAAGAATTTAAGTGGAGAAAGCTATTACTCTATTTTGGATATAGTCATATATTTAAATAAGAACTTTTAGATTTCAAAAAACTGGCAGCTTACAAGATAAATGATATCTGAGCACAACTCCTATAGACTTTTTTTTTCTTCTCTCCTTGTCTACTGCTTGAAGACCATAGAGCCCTTTGATAAAAGTAATGGGCACTTTAAGTCAGGAAAATTTCTGGCTAACAAATGTTTTATACCAATCATTTGTAATCCTATGCCTTTTTCTTCTCTTCTGGTTCTCATTGAGGACCTCTCTGAGATATCCTGAACACTCCCTAAAGAAAACTAGGCTACTTCCCCACCTCAAACCAGGTAGGAAGAATGGTCCAAAAACAAGAGCTATGCTGAACCAAATTTCCACCTGTGTTACAGCTTCCCTAAACCATTTACTGCCACTAATAGAAAGAAACAATTCTTCATGCCCATAATAAAGGTTTGTCAACCAGCCAAGAGAAAAATCAATTACCAATCACTCTGTGTCATGAAAGTGACAAGTGTAGTCTAAATGCAAGTGCCTTATGAACAAGTCACATCTAAAAAGGATAAAGATCAACTCTATGTTGGGAACACAAACAAGGAAATTTTCTGCTTTCTGTGAACAACAGACACTAAAGTTTACTAACAGTTTTGAAATAGTCATAGTCAGTGGACCTTATTTGACTTTGGGGTAATTTTCCTTTACAAAATTAGTGGTAAATTTTTGTTATATAAATTCCCCTGTGGCCTAACATTAATCACATTCTTTTTTCCCCCATATCCAAGTATGAGTAAGATTTCTAAACAGGGGAGGAAGTGTAATTAGATTCTGTGCCTATTTCGTTATCTAGGACTAGAACCTCACAACAGAATAGTTACCAGTATCAGAAAACAGTATTCTACCTATTTAAAAAAAAAATCATATTAATAACAATTTTTTTCATAGAGGTTTCAAGTCTTCTGCCTAGTAAGCCTCACAGAGGCTTAGAGTCAAAAGAAAAATTAAAAAAAAAAAAAAAGACCTGGAACTTTCTCTAGCCTTCTTTAATAATAAAATATACCATTGTTAAAATCATTTTAAAATTTATTTAAATATGTATAATTATCCTGTTGGACAATAGCAGAGCATGTTAAAAGAATTTTTTAAAAAATTTATTTCTAAAGACAGCAATCATGCTGGAAGTTACATCAGCATCATGGCAGCATAAGATGTCCCTCCTTTTTGTTTTCCCCTTTAACAACTAAAATTTAACATCCATCCATGAACAAAAGTGCCTCTGTGGAAGTTGTGAATTCTGGAAAGGAGTCTTGCTAAACTGTGCATCTGGTAATAAGCAGATAGAACTCAACATGGCTGTAGAACTAGGAGGAGCCAGTGAACCAGCCCTAGACCCTCTCTTGGCCAGAGTTAGGAATACCTGGAGAGTGCTGACTTAGGCAGAAACCCACAGATGACGGAGCCTCTGTAGAAGTCCAGGCTTCCTGAGGAGAGATTCTAGTACTCCACTGGAGCAAAAGGAAATATGAGTTTGGATGCACTGAGAGAGTAAGGGAAACTTTGCCAGTGCCATGTCTACTCCAAGGTGGCAGAGAACAGGGCTGAATTAGCTAGCACAAATCCCATGAGGGAAAAGGGAAAGTGGTGAGTGAGTCCCCAGCTTCCCCAGGTGTGAAGGATGCTGCTGGAGAAACCTGTTTCTCTTTCTCAACATCCAGAGTATTGAGGCAGGAACTCTATGACTGGGGAAAGAAAGGGATTGAAAAAGAGGCTGATGAAAATATCAAAGGACATTAAAGAGAACTGATTCCTGCTGACTGCATTCAGGACTCCAGGAGGAAGACCACACACGAGCCACTGCAAAAACCTCTGTGCAGTGTGTGAGCAGCCCCAATGCCATAAATATTAAATCTATACCTCCAACCACTTTGTGGCTGACATATTGTGCATCCTCATGAGTGTAGTAGTAGGAGTGATCTCCAGAAGAATTTCAGGCTGTTAACAGGTGAGGGTCTGTAGGCAAAGGAGAAACCACAAACTTGAGCTGTAGTTCCACCATATAAAAACCAAAAGAGAGATTCTCAGCAGCCAGCTTGGTGAGCTGTAAGATCTAGAGAAGACATACAAACTTAAGAATTCTCAAAAGACTGAGGAAGTGGTGTGGAGCAATTGTATTCATACAAGGTTGAAGAAAGTCCCAGATATAAACAGTGCCAACTAAAAGTAACCCTGGCCTAAAGACAACTAGTAAAGATTGGAAGAGGTGACTGCTACTTCAAATATGGATACAGCAACACAAAACCCCAACAAACATGAAGAATCAAGAACACACGACATTGAAACTAGAATATATTATGCTAAGCAAAATAAGTCAGTCAGAGCAATACAAATATATGATTTCATTCATATGTGGAATTTAAGAAATAAAACAGATGAACATAGGGGAAGGGAAGGAAAAAGAAGATAAAAACAGAGAGTGAGGAAAACCATAAGAGACTCAACCACAGAGAACAAACTGAGAGTTGCTGGAGGGAAGTGGGGGGCTTGGGCTAAATGGGTGATGGGCATTAAGGAGGGCACTTGTTGGGATGAGCAATGGGTGCTATGTGTAAGTGATGAATCACTAAATTTTACTCCTGAAACCAATACTACACTATATGTTAACTAACTTGAATTAAAATAATAAATAAATAAATAAATAGAAACCACACATGACATCACCAAAGAAATCTCAATGGTACTCAAGTAATCAAACTCAAATACATAAAATCCTGTCATTTACTTCATAAAGAACTCAAAATAGCTATTTTGGAGAAACTCAACAAGCTACAATGAAACACAGAAAGATAATTCATGAAGTCAGGATAACAATATATGAACAAAATGAGGTATTTAACAAGAGGTAGTCAATCATAAAATAGACAAACAGAAATTCTGAAGTTGAAGAACTCAATGAGTGCAGTGACAAATAGACTAGAGAGCTTCAGTGGCAGAATAGAACAAATAGAAGATGGAATTAGTGAGCTAGAAGAGAGAAATTGGAAATTTCCCTGTCTGCAGGAAAAAAAAAGATAATAGATAATAAATAAAAATTAAGAAGTAGTGAAGAAAGCCTATGTAATCTATGGGACAGAGTCAAGTGATCAACTATCAGAATCATTAGAGTTCCAGAGGAAAAGGAGAAAAGAGCAGAGAGTTTATTTAAAGAAATAATTGTTGAGAACTTCTTAAAGCTTGGAGAGACTTGAACATCTAAGTTCATAAAGCTAATAGATCACTCCATTATCTCAATTCAAATTGAACTTCTCCAAGAAACATTATAATGAAACTGTTAAAAATAAAAGATGAAGAAAGAATACTAAAAGCAGCAAGTGAAAAAGAGTGTAACCTACAAAGGAAACTCCTTTAGGCTAACAGTGGATTTCTCAAAAGAAAGCTTAACTACTGAAAGAAAAAAAAAAATCCAACTCAGAATACACTAGTAAAGTTATCCTTCAGAAATAAAGGAGAAATAAAGATATTCACAGATAAATAAAAATGGAGGGATTTCATTATCACTGGTAGACCTTCCTTAGGAGAAAGGCTGACAGGAGTTGCTCCAACTGAAATGAAAAGATGCTAATTATTAACATGAAAACATGTGATACCATACAACACAATGATAAAGGTAATTATATAGTCAGAAAATTCTATTACTGTAATATGATGGTATGTTAACCACTTAATTATAGTATAAAAATAAAGGAAAAGAGTATTGAAAATAACTATAGTTACTATAATTTGCTATCAAACATATAAGAGGCAAATTGTGATATCAAAAATATAATTGGGGGGAGGTAAAAGGGTAGAAATAGAGACTAAAAAAATAGAAGAGATCAATGAAACCAGACGGTGATTCTTTGAAAAAATAAAATAAATCTTAAGCTGGACTCATCAAGAAAAAGAGAGGACTCAAAATCAGAAATGAATGAAGAGTGATAGCAATTGACACCACAGAAACACAAAGGATTATAAGAGAATATTATGAAAAATTATATGCCAATAACCTGAACAACCTTGAAGAAATGGACAAATTCCTAAAAACATATAACCTTCCAAAACTAAATCAGGAAGAAATAGAAAATCTGAATAGACTGATTACTAGCAATAAAGTTGAATCAGAAAACAAAAACAAAAAACCCTCCCAACAAACAAAAGGCTGACTTCACGGGTGGATTCTACCAAACATTTCAAGAAGAGTTAGTACTTAGTCCTCTCAAACTACTCCAAAAAATAGAAGAGGAAGAAAAGTTTCCACATTTATTCTCCAAAGCCAGCATAACCTCGACCAAAACAGGACAAAAAAATTACAAAAAAGGAAGTTATAGGCCAAAATCTCTGATGAACACAGATGCAAAATTCCTCAACATAATATTAGCAAACTGAATTCAACAATACATTAAAAAAATCATCTACCACAATCACATGGGATTTAGTCCAGGAATGCAATGAAGGTTCAGTAGTCACCAATCAAAGTAATATATCACATTAACAAGAGAAAGAATAAAAATATGACCTACTCAATAGATGCAGAAAAAGTACTTGATAAAATATAACATTAATTCATGATAAAAGCTATCAAAAAAGTGGTTTTAAAGGAGCATACCTCAACATAATAAAGGCCATATATGACAAACCCACAGCTAGCATCAGACCTGATGGTGAAAAACTGAAAGCTTTTTCTCTAAGATCAGGAATAAGAAAAGGATGTCCATTCTCAACACTTTTATTCAACATAGAACTGAAAGTCCTAGCTGCAGCAATTAGACAAGAAAAAGAAATAAAAAACACCCAAATTGGTACAGAAGAAGTAAAACTTTTACTATTTGCTGAGGACATGATATCATATATTGAAAACCCTAAAGACTTCCAACAAAATACCACTAGAATTGATAAATAAATTCAGTAAAATCACAGGATACAAAATTAATATACAGGATTCTGTTGCATTTCTACAGACTATAATGAAAGAGCAGAAAGAGAAATTAAGAAACAATCTCATTTCAATCACACCAAATAGAATAAAATACTTAAGAATAAACTTAACCAAGGAAGTGAAAGACCTGTACTCTGAAAACTATAAAACATCAATGAAAGTAATTGAAGACAACACAAACAAATAGAAAAACATTCCATGCCCATGGATTGGAAGAACAAATATTGTTAAAATATCCATACTACCCAAATCACTTGACAGATTTAAAGCAATCCCTATCAATACACCACAGCATTTTTCACAGAACTAGAACAAATAATACTAAATTTAATGGAACCAGAAAAGACCCCAAATAACCAAAGCAATCTCGAGAAAGAACAAAGCTAGAGGTATCACAAGCCCAGATTTCTAGATATACTACAAAACTGTATAATCAAAATAGTACAGTACTGTCACAAAAACACACATAGCTCAATAGAACAAAATAGAGAGCCCCAAATAAACCTACAATTATATGGTCAATTAATTTATGACAAAGGAGACAAGAATTTACAATGGGTAAAAGAGTCTCTTCAACAAATAGTGCTGAGAAAACTGGACAGCTATACACAAAAGAATGAAACTGGACCACTTTTTAACACCATACACAAAACTAAACTCAAAACGGATTAAAGACCTAAATGTGATACCTGAAACCATACAATTCCTAGAAGAAAACAGGCAGTATTCTCTTCAAAATGAACCATGTAACATTTTTCTAGATATGCTTAGGACTACACCAAAATAAAAGATTTTGCATAGCAAAGGAAACCATCAACAAAATAAAAAGCAACCTACTGAATGGGAAAAAAAGTATTTGTAAATGATATATCTGATAAGGGGTTAATATCTAAAATATATAAAGAACATAGACAACACCAAAAAAAAACTCCAAAAAACCCCCACAAATAATCCAATTAAAACATAGGTAGAGAACCTGAATACATTTTTCCAAAGAAAACAGGCAGATGGCCAACAGACTCATGAAAAGATGCTCAACATCACTAATCTAGGGAAATGCAAATCAAAACCACAACATAGAATCAAAAAGACAAAGAATAAGAACTATTGACAAGAATATAGAGAAAAAGGAACCCCAGTGCCCTATTGGAGGGAATGCAAATCGGTGCAGCCACTGTGGACAACAGTATGGAGTTTCCTCAAAAAGTTAAAAATAGAACTACCATATGATCCAATAACTCCACCACTGGGTATTTACCCAAAGAAAATGAAAACACTAATTTGAAAAGACATGCTCCCTTATGTTTATTGCAACATTATTTATAATAGCAAAGATATGGAAGCAACCCACATATACACCAACAGATGAATAAAGAAAATAAGATGTGGGGTGTGTGTGAGTGTGTGTGTGTGTGTGTGTGTGTGTGTGTGAGAGAAATGTGTGTATATACATATAAGATCTTGCCAATTGTAATAACATGGGTGGACTTAGAATGTATTATGTTGAGCACAGTAAATCAGAGAAAGGCAAATACAGCATGATTTCACTCAAATATAGATTTAAGAAACAACACATATAAGCAAAGAAAAAAAGAGACAAACAAAAACAGACTCTTAAATACAGAGAACAGACTGATAGTTTCCAGAAAATAGGTGGGGAGACAGGTAAAATCAATAAAGGTGATTAAGAGGTAGAAATTTCCACTTACAAAATAAAGAACTCACAGAGGTGAAAAGTACAGCACAGAGAATAAAGTCAACAAAATTATAATAATGTTTAGTGACAGATGGTAACTATACTTAACATGATGAGCACTGAGAAATGTATAGAATTGTTGAATCATTATGTTGTACACCTGAAACTAATATAACACTCCATGCTAATTATACATCAATTAAAAAAGCCATCATCCCATGTAGTTACAAAAAAAAAAAAGATGTTTTTCCCCCTTGTGATGAGAATTGGGATCTGGTCTTAACAACTTTCAAATATAGCATTGTTAACATTATTGGGTACAAAATTTTTAACTGTAGTAAATGTTTTAGTCTATGCTATGATATAGATAGATGATGATAGATAGATGGATGATAGATAGATGATAGATGATAGATAAATGATAGAGATAGATGATAGAGATATGATAGATAGATGATGATAGATGATAGATGATGATAGATGATGATAGATAGGTGATAGATGATAGATGATGATGATAGATGATAGATAGATAATAGATAGGTAGATAGATAGATAGATAGATAGATAGATAGATAGATAGATAGATATAGATAGAGTGGGTTTTACTAGTGATAATCACCTTGATCTTTAACTGCTTAAAGTAGAAAAGAGAAAGAACAGAATGTTTACAAGGTCATGACCCATTCAGTGGTAAGCCCAAATGGATGGTTGATTTATTATGATAGATAGATAGATAGATAGATAGATAGATAGATAGATAGATAGATGATAGATGATAGATAGTTGATTTATTATGATAGATAGATGATAGATATAGATAGATGATAGATGATAGATAGATAGATGATAGATATAGATGATAGACAATAGATAGAAGATAGATAGATGATAGATTATAGATAGATGATAGATGATAGATTATAGATAGATGATAGATAGATAGATGATAGATTAGATAGATAGATAGATAGATAGATAGATAGATAGATTATAGGTAGATGATAGATAAATAGATAGATACATGATAGATAGATGATGGATAGATAGATTGATGACAGATAGACGATATATCCCTTATACTACCCTGATGAGAAAGCCTTATTCCCATTTTGTGTAGATAAATAAAAAGGATCAGAAGAGCTAAATAAAGTACCCCCATTTCTTCCTCTGGAAAAGTAATATCTCTATCTGATGCCACAGCCTACATACAATACAGTCTTGTTCACTGACTGAGTCAGCTTAAAATGAGCTGGCTTCATACAAGTGGGTCAGGAAGAACTTTCTATGAAGTCGTTTCTCTTTTAGAATAATCCATATTCATTATAATAGATTACACAAAGTAAAAAGTCTGTATTGAGACATTTTATAAAACTATTGTTTTTACTAAAATAAAAATTGTTCTACATCTTGTTTCATTGCTGAGAAAAAAACTAGAGAAATTAGACTTAAACATGTAGAAAGCCATTAGGAAGACCAGTGCTTTTCTGATTTCAGAGTTTCTTTAAACCAAAAGGATTTATGCCTAGTTTTCCTTCCAAAATATTCCAGAAGAACTTTCACAATGTGGCTCCTGTGAAACCAAAGGAATGTAGTGAAGAAGAAGCATGAATAAACTGCCTAGAGAACAAGCAATTTAAATATAATGTATAATGAGGCAGTTAAGGAGAATTAAAACATCTTATTTTTAATATTTCAGATTCTTTTTTGAAATCTATCCTTGAGTCTTAGTTTGCTCAGCTAATGAATTTTCTATATCCCCAGTTTGGAAAGTGTATAAAACTCTCTAGTAACACCTCTCATTAAAATATCTATAAAACATACTGTAGATGCCCCTGAAATGGGACTCATTTAACTGACCCCCTTTAGGAGATTTATGACATCAAAGTCACATCCAATTCCAGCTGATTAAAGAAGTTTTATAGAAGCAGAACCAGAAGAAAATGGGACTATCTGAGCTGTGCCTATAAATATAGTGTGCAGAGACAAGCCTTTCAGAAATGTTTATTAAATGAAAAATGGTTTTTTCACCCTGACTGCTGTATTTCATCAGAGGCCCCAGAGCTCTCTGTCAATATCCTTTCACACATTTAATTGTCAAAACAGGGCAGGCACTCAAACTAGCAAAGGCACCTTAGCCTCAATCATTCTTTATCCTTAAAACTTAGTGGGAAACTATGAATCAATAATATATTTGTAGTAGGAGAGTGGGTTTTACTAGTGATAATCACCTTGATCTTGAACTGCTTAAAGTAGAAAAGAGAAAGAACCAAAGGTTTACAAGGTCCATGACCCATTCAGTGGTAAGCCCAAATGGATGGTTGATTTATTATGACCCAATTATTTCTTCTCCACCAAAGCTAACCACAATAAAGTGCACTTATTTAAAACTACCCTGTTCATGGTGTTCTTTTGGTTTTCTTTTCAGAGGTAACTTAAAGAGAAGTGCAATGTGTTTTATACCCTTAAAATTCCAAGCTAAGATTTTCAATTAATAAAAAAAAAATTGAACATAATTCTAACCCTTTAAAGAGCTAAGAGAACTATATTAAATACAGATTGGATTTTCAGAGTTTCTTAACACTTTCTGCAATATTTATGATGCACCTTTGCACATTGCCAGTTTTATGACTTCAATATTTTTATGCGACATTTTAAGTTTCCTACAAATATTTGCAATTAGAAACTAAATACCATTTAAAAGTCAAAATGAATATGATAAAGAATATAATGGAGTTCTTACTCATGTTTCTGTACCCAAGTCCAAACTGATATTTGACATTTGAATTTTTGCTTCCTTGTTCTTTTTATTTTCTGAGTGTCACACAACTGTCTATTGCATATTTTTCTTAATAAAGATCCCTGAGTTATAAGACTATTTTGTTGATATACAATAGTACTGCTGTAATATAAATAATAGCAGTATTATGTTAATCAAAAAAATAGGGTGGACCTATTTTGTGATTGCATAGTTCAGTAATACAAAAAATAACAGCATCAAGTGATTATTTTTAAAAAGACATATAGGATATTTGAATTAGAAGTTCTTGGTAGTTTCTCCTTGATTCCTATGGCTGCTGTAACAAAGCATGACAACCTGGGCATCTTAGAAACAACAGGAATGAAAGAAAAATCCAGAAATGTATTGTTTCCCAGTTGCAGAGGTGAAAAGTTAGAAATCAAGGTATGGGCAGGGCCATATTCCCTTCGAAACCTGCAGGGGACAATCCTCCTATGCCTCTTTCTAGTTTCTGATGGTTGTGGATAATTCTTGACATTCTTTGGCTTGCAGCTGCAGCACTTCAGTATCTGCCTTGGTATTTATACAGCCTTCCCCCTTGTGTGTTTTGTCTCTGTGTCTTTTCTTATAAGGACACAAGCCACATTGGATTGAGTGTGACCTCATCTATTCTAGTATGACTTCATTTTAACTAATTATATCCACAGTGACCCTATTTCCAAATAACTTTGCATTCTGAAGTCTGTATTCAATGGCCCTGTATAGAACTCTGAAAGTTAGGACTTCAACATCTTTTTGAGGGGCACAATTTAAGCCTTAACAGGAATCATCTATCAGATAACTTTCTTCAAGGACCAAAAATTAATTCATGTTGAAGAAACAGTTTTATATACTAAGATTTGTTTAATTTATTCTTTCCTAATAAGGCAAAATTTGAGCTAAAAAAAATTAAGAACATATATTTTCATTAATCAATTGATATATATTTTTCAATGTCATTATTAATATGGCAAACTCATGTGACAAGCTTCTAGGAGCCCTTCTTTCTATTTCCAACAGACAGACTGCATAGGAGTGCTTCTCTTTTAGTCTCAGTGCCCTCATAAATAATTAAGGCTTTTGAGGAGTTCCATATTATCTCTTTTAGGACATCAGGAAAACCTTTAATTGCAAAGGGGAATTTTCAAGTGTCTGTCCTCTTGGATGCTCAAAGCTTACAGAAGCAAAGGTGTTATTACTTTATACTGCAGATGTAGCTTTCACATCCTAGCATAAGGTTGCAAAGCAAATCAGGAAATAGGCTATTTCTAAGGAGTATTACTGAAATCATGTTAAGTCAATGATACCATCATCTCTGGTCTCAGGTTTTCAGATAAAATCTTGATGCCTAGAAAGAAATAAAGGAAGCTGGGCACTTTATTTCATATCTTAGTCCACATAGGTAGAAGATAAGAATGATATGCAGATAGAAGACAGTTTCCTCCACAGAGGCCTTGTTAGCCAAAGCAGGAAATGACCTTCTAAGGTCACATGGCTGATTATCTGCAGTGGAAGAGTTGGTTTCTGAATGTAATCACCTTGAAGTTTCTATTTGATTCTGAAATAATTGTTTAATTCCTAAAAATAGTGTTAACAATTCAGGGGGTCATGTGTCCCTTGGAGAATCTACTGAAAATCAGGAATACTCTTTGTTACAAATTATGCATATCACAATCATATAAAAGTTTGCATAAAATTTCATTGCATTAATGGGCTGCCTGTTTTATACCCATTCTTCTATGGAATGTTCCAGGAAGGATCATTATTAGAATACATATGATGAGATGGTAGTACCATTTTTGGAATCATAGGACATTAAACATAACTGCTTCCACTGGAAACCATGTTAAGAGATCTGGACTCCTTTCAAAATAAAATTTTTTCACAATGATTCTGTTATACTTTTAGAAATCTCCTTTTTGGAAATTGCTGGATATAATATTTAGTGATTTAGAATGAATACCTTGGGCGCCTGGGTGGCTCAGATGGTTAAGCGTCTGCCTTCAGCTCAGGTCATGATCCCAGGGTCCTGAGATTGAGTCCCACATCGGGCTCCCGGCTCGGCGGGGAGCCTGCTTCTCCCTCTGACCCTCTCCCCTCTCATGCTGTTTCTCTCTCGCTCGCTCTCTAAAAAATAAATAAAATCTTTAAAAATAAATGAATAAATAAAAAATTAAAAAAATAAAAAAATAGAATGAATACCTTATTTATCCAAGTCTATGAAATTAAGTATTGAGTTTTTAACCAGTCTGAAATTATCTTATCTACAAAATAAATTAATATAGTTAACAATCATTTTAATACATATATCCGTCCCACTTATAATATATATATTTTGTTGTTTACCATATGGCATAAAAGCAGAGGTTTAACAGTATGAGGAAGCAAGGTTATTGGATAGACGTAAATGGCCTGGATGAGGACAACAGCACAGAGTCACCTATATTCCATCACACATTTAGAAATGAACCATCAGGAAAATTTGTAGGTCACTTCAAGCTGACTTTGAACTATGGTCTTTTATAGAACCAAGCTAAATAGTTTTAATACTTCTGGGAGCTCTGATAACACAATCTAATTCGATTCATCACTACTGGTGTCTCCAACCCAGGCATGATTGTCACACTAGCCTTTTGTCTTACTGTACTGAGCTCAGTTTATGACTTTTTTAGCCATATGCATTAGAGAAAGATTAGACTATTTGGTATATGTATGATAAGATTCAAGGTGAGAAACAAGTTTAAATATACATATATATTTATAGGTCATGCAGACCATGTAGCATTCTACTAAACCTTCATTGTTTAAGAGGTGAGAAAACTCAGGTACTGTTTGAGAAAGAAAGGAAAGACAGAGGAAGGAAGGAAGGAAAAAAAGAAGAAAGCCAAGTCTTACTAAAAGTTGGAGAAATTGACTACACAGTTTGATATATATTCACAAATTCCTGAAAAAGATTGTTATTTTTTCCAACACATAAGTATTCATAGTCTATGCAAAAGAACATGTAAACACCCTTTAATTCTTTGCAAATACCTGGCATCTTTTACTTCTGGTTCTTAGCATAATTTACTTTTTTCTCTTGTTCTCTTTGCCTAGGACACTCTCTCATAATCATCACACTCAAGATTTAGTGCCCCTTTATTAGATTTTCACTAGAGCCATCCTAGCCTAAGCCCTAAGACAGGCTCTCTCTTGTTCCTCATTGTTCCCATGTCCAGAACATACACGCAATGCTTGACATTACGTTTACTGAATGAATGGATGGATCAATGAATAAATATATCAATATTCATCAGCTTTTTGTTTTAACTGTAATTATGGCATATCATAATGAATTCATAGTTTTCATCTGGTCTTTTTTTTTTTAATTTCTACTTCCTCTAGATTCTCTTCCCCATTTCTGATTTTCCTTCATCATTACTCTCAAATTTGGAAACTTCTTAAATTTTGGCAGAAACTATAATATTACAAATATTGTTTAGAAATCACAAACTAATCAAATTATTGATATCTCTAAAACTTTATAGAGCCCACCTTAGACATTTGCTTATAATTCCAAAGAGTAATGATTTCTGAAGCTCTACATAAGCTTGAAAACCAACCTAAATCCAAAATATGCATGTACTTATTCAATATACAGTGTCAAGTGTGTGACAATAACTATGTCAGGTGCTGAAAAAATAGATAAGCTAAACTCAGTTCTCACAATCTAGTGAGACAAGAATATAAATAAATAACAATTTTTTCTTTCAATATATGCTTTTCATTTGTTAATATTTATGTGTTTTGTTTAAAAAGAACTAAAATGGTGAGCATAACTATGTGATAAATGATGTCTAAACAACAACAACAACAACACCCAGAGCACTGTGGGAGCAAAGAGAAGATACAGACCACGGCTTAAGCTTATGTGGAGACTAACATCCCCTACACCCAGGCTTTCAGGTCAGTATTTTCTTCCTGTGAATGTGCAAAACAACACAACTAAAATAGTGAATTCTACCTGCTTCATTCAAGACTATATCCTTGTATATTAAGTTTTCAGAGGGAAGCAATGCCTTCCTTAAGACAGTAGGTTAGCCACTCCAATCAAGACATAGGGTGTCAGATGGATTAAAAAAAAAAAAAAAAAACCAAGACCATCTATGTGCTGCCTACAAGAGACTCATTTTAGATCTAAAGACACCTGCAGGTTTAAAGTGAGGGGGTGGAGAAATACTTATTATGCAAATGGACATCAAAACAAAGCCAGAGTAGCAATACTTATACCATACAAACTAGATTTTAAACCAAAAACTAACAAGAGATGAAGAAAAGCAGTATGTCATAGTAAAGGTGACTATTCAATGAAGATCAAACAATTATAAATATTTATGCCCCCAACTTGAGAGCACCCAAAAATATAAAACAATTAATAACAAACGTAAAGGAACTAATTGATAATAATACAAAAATGGTGGAAGACTTTAACACCCCTCTTACATCAATGGACAGATCATCTAAGCAAAAAGTCAATAAGGAAACAATGGCTTTGAGTGACACATGGACCAGATGGACTTAACAAATAAATTCAGAACATTCCATCCTAAAGCAGCAGAATATAAATTCTTTTCGAGTGCACATGGGGCATTCTCCAGAATAGATTTCACACTAGATCACAAATCAGGCCTCAACAAGTACAAAAAGATTGATGTCATACTATGCATAGTTTCTGAACACAACACTATGAAACTTGAAGTCAACCACAAGAAAAAAATTGGAAAGATCACAAATACATGGATATTAAAGAACATCCTACTAAACAATGAATAGATCAAGCAGGAAATCAAAGAAGAAGTTTTAAAAAAATACATGAAAACAAATGAAGATGAAAACACAATGGCCTAAAACCTTTGGGATCCAGCAAAAGCAGTCCTATGAGGGAAGTATATAGCAATACAGGCTTACCTCAAGAAGTAAGAAAAATCTCAAATAAACAACCTAATCTTACACCTAAAGGAGCTAGAAAAAGAACAACAAATGAAGCCTAAGGCTATCAGAACAGGGAAATAATAAAGATTAGAGCAGAAACAAATGATATAGAAACTAAAAAAAAAACAGTAGAATGGATCAATGAAACCAGGACCTGGTTCTCTGAAAAAATTAATAAAATTGAAAAACCCCTAGCCAGATATCAAAAAGAAAAGGGAAAGGACACAAATAAATAAAATCATGAATAAAAGAGGAGAGATCACAACCAATACTACAGAAATACAAACAATTATAAGAGAACATTATGAAAACTATATGTCAACAAATTGGACAACCTGAAAGAAATGGATAACTTTCTAGAAACATATAACTTATCAAAACTGAAACAGGAAGAAATAGAAAACTTGAACAGGCTGATAACTAGCAAAGAAATTGAATCAGGAATCAAAAATCTCCCAACAAACAAAACTCCAGGGCCAGATGGCTTCACAGGGGAATTCTATGAAACATTTAAAGAAGAGTTAATACCCATTATTCTGGAAATATTCCAAAAAACAGAAAAGGAAGGAAAATGTCCAAATTCATTCTATGAGACCAGCAGTACTCTGATACTAAAACCAGAAAAAGACTCCACTAAAAAAAGAGAACTACAGGCCAATATCATTAATAAACATGGATGCAACAATTCTCAACAAAATATTAGCAAATCAAATCCAACAGTACATTAAAAGAATCATTCACTATGATCCAGTGTGATTTATTCCTGGGCTGCAAATGTGGTTCAATACTCACAAATCAATCAATGTGATATACCACATTAATAAAAGAAAGCATAAGAACATGTGATCCTCTCAATGTATGCAGAAAAAGCATTTGACAAGTAGAAAATTCATTCATGATAAAAACCCTCAACAATGGAGGGTTAGAGGGAATATATTTCAACATAATAAAAGCCATATACAAAAAATCCATAGTTAATATCATCCTCAATGTGGAAAAACCGAGATCTTTTCCTCCACACTAAAGAATAAGACAGGGATGTCCACTCTCACCGCTGTTATTTAACATAGTACTACAAGTCCTAGCTTCAGCAATCAGACAACAAAAAGAAATAAAAGGCATCTGAATCAGCAAGGTAGAAGTTAAACTTTCACTATTTGCAAATGACATGATACTCTATATAGAAACCCCAAAAGCCCCCACCAAAAAATTGCTAGAACTGATACATATATTCAGTAAAGTTGCAGGATACAAAATCAATGTACAGAAATCTGTTGTATTTCTATACATCCATAATAAAGCAGTAGAAAGAGAAATTATGGAATCAATCCCATTTACAATTACACGAAAAACCTTAAGATACTTAGGACTAAGCCTAACCAAAGAGGTGAATGATCTGTACTCTGAAAACTAGAAAACACTGATGAAAGAAATTGAAGATGACACAAAGAAATGGAAAGACATTCCATACTCATGGATTGGAAGAAAAAATATTGTTAAAATATCTATACTACCCAAAACAATCTGCACATTTAATGTAATCCTCATCAAAATGTCAACAGCATTTTTCCACAGAGGTAGAACAAACAATTCCAAAATTTTTATGGAACCACAAAGGACCCTGAATAGCCAAAGCAACCTTGAAAAAGAAAAGCAAAGCTGGAGGTATCACAATTCCAGACTTCAAGTTATATTACAAAGCAAAGTGATCAAAACAGTATGGTACTGGCACAAAAATAGACACATAGATCAATAGAACAAAGAGCCAGAAATGAACCCATAACTATATGGTCAATTAATCTTTGACAAAGCAGGAAAGAATATCCAATGGAAAAAAGACAGTCTCTTCAACAAATGGTGTTGGGAAAATTGGATAGCAACACCTAAAAGAATGAAACTGAGCCACTTTCTCACATCATATACAAAAATAAATTCAAAATTGATGAAAGACCTAAATATGAGAAAGGAAACCATTAAAATCCCAGGGCAGAACACAGGCAGTAACCTCTTTGACCTTGGTCATAACAAGTCTTACTAGGTAAGTCTCCTGAGGCAATGGGAACAAAAGCAAAGATAAACTATTGGGACTTCATCAAGATAAAACCTTCTGCACAGTGAAGGAAACAGTAAACAAAAGTAAAAGGCAACCTACAGAATAGGAGGAGATATTTGCAAAAGACATATCTGATAAAGGGTTAATATCCATAATCTATAAAGAACTTATCAAGCTCAATACCCAAAAAACAAATACTCCAGTTAAAAAATGGGCAGAAGACATGAAGAGACATTTTTTGGAAGAAGACATCCAGATGGCTAATAAACACATTAAAGGTGCTCAACATTATTCATCATCAGGGTAATGCAAATCAAAACTACAGTGAGATGTCACTTCATACCTGACAGAATGGCTAAAATTAACAACACAAGAAAAGGTGGATATTGGCAAGGATGTGGAGAAAAGGAACCCCCTTTCACTGTTGGGAATACAAACTGGAGCAGCCACTCTGGAAAACAGTATGGAGATTCCTCAAAAAGTTAAAAATAGAACTATCCTATGATACAGCAATTGCACTACTAGGTATTTTCCCAAGGAATACAAAAATACTAATTTTAAGGAATACATGCATCCCCATGTTATAACAACATTTTAAACAATATCAGTTGTCCATCGACTGATGAATGGATAAAGAAAATGTGGTGTATATATATACAATGGAATGTTACTTGGCCATAGAGAAGAATGAAATCTTGCCCTTTACAATGGCATGGGTAGAGCTAGAGTATATTATGCTAAGTGAAATAAGTCAGTCAGAGAAAGACAAATACCATATGATTTCACTCATGTGGGTGGAATTTAAGAAACAAAACAAATGAACATGGGAGGAAAATGAAAAAAAAAAGAGACTATTAAGGGTAGAGAACAAACTGAGGTTACTGGAGGGGAGGTGAGCAGAGTGGGGGGATGGGTTAAATGGGTGATGGGTATTCAGAGGGCACTTGTTGTGATGAGGACCCGGCGTTGTTCTAGTATTACACTGTATGTTAAGTAAATGGAATTTAAATAAAAACTTGGGGAAAAAAAGAAGGCTAGCAGTTTTAGGGTCTTGCTTTAGTGGGACCTCAACTTAAAACTGTGCATGAAAATGGCTGCTGTCCAGGTGTATTTAAAGCATCATGCCAGGAGTGTGCATAACATGCATAGTAGAGACTGATTTTTGAGTAGTTTTACAGTCCAGAAAATATTTCTTCTTAAATTTGGAAAGTTAAATTTATTGTTTGAAATCTCTAAATCACTTTTAGGTTATTTTTCCACCTCTAAAATATGTAGGGTCAACCTCAGTTTCCAACTTTTCTCTTTATTGTTTATATCAACTTGATCATTTTATATTACTTGTGAATGATACATTTCTGCTATCATTATACATTTTTGTTGTTTTGACTATTTATTCCTGTTCTTATCTCATTCTCTAGATGATCTCCAAAGAAGCAATGGCATTCTGTTAGCTTATTAATATTTGGATTTTTCTAAAAGATTTGATTTTTCCCTTCTATTTTCCTATGTTTTGACAGCTTTTATAACAACAGAAATGCTTTTCTAGCTTAAATTGGCTATTATGAGGAACAAGGTTCTAGGGGAGTGAGTGGACATTTTTCTTGTGCAAATTAGAGGGTTTTCACAGCCACCTTGTGCCCCATCATTAAATCAAAGGAGAGAACCGTCTCTGAAATGAGCACCGGCTGTGCACTGTCAGTCCTATGATCCCCTTAACCTGTCAGTTTTCATTACTTCACAGAAGATGAGAAATTACTTTGAATGGCAAGATGAGTGTGATGATATTGTGTTTGGGGATGCACACATTCCAGAAACTGAAAATGACATTTTCCTCTGCACAGAGCTGAACAGAGAGCATCACTGTTCACCTCTAGTCCACCCAAAGTTCAAATGAACCATGACTTAGGAGCTATTTTATTTCCGGAACCACATAAATATATAAGACATGCTATATTGATAAAGCCACAGTCTATCTTATGCAGTGTGCCATTTCATATGGTGGCACAAAAGGATTTTATGAGAGCAGGCTGGGTGAATCTCTCTTCCTAAAAAGTTAAAAATGTATCATTAAATAAATGTGTCTTCATTTAACAATTATTCAGTCATAGCAAATAGTTTAAAAACATCTTAAAACTACTTACTTGTTCATCTTAACTTCATTTGGATTTTTATTAGATTCATGAGTTTTTCTTATTCTAATTTGTAAATCTTTTTCAACTTATATTAAAAACTACCTCTTTCAAGCTTTCAGGGATTTTCAAGTATCCCATTTTTTTAATAAAAAAATGTATGTTCTGTCCACTTCCTTTAAGGTGTTATATAATTTGATCATATCAATTTTCAGCCATTATTTTCCCAATAATTTTAAATTTTAACTATCAAAAATTACAAAAGAGTTGTCCTTTGATTTAGATTAGGTATTCATCTTTGGTTTACTCAAGTTTCACTAGGCCTTGCTTCTGTTATGACAATGAGATTTATAATTAATGGTGTAAATGCTGTACCATGGAATTGTGCAAAAGTAAGATAAGAGTTTCCTGTTTGTTTTGATCTTTAGTTTATAACAGCTTTTATGAATCATGATTCATACATTATAGTTCACATCTTATACCATATAGTTAATGAAATAGCTTTCATTTTACTTAATATTAAATTGCCCAGGAGGAGGGAAGGATGGTGGAGGAGTAGGGGACCCTATTTCAGCTGGTCCCCGGAATTGAGCTGCATATCTACCAGACCACTCTGAGCACCCACGAAACCAACCTGAGATGTAAGAAGATCTGGATCTCTATAAACAGAATACGGCAGGCAGTTGGTTTTGAGGTATGAAGCAGGAAGCCTTGATTCCACGGGCAGATATCGGAGGATAAACAGCAGCGGGAGGGTGCCTGGCTGTGGGGATCCTACACTGCTGGTGAGTGACAGCCTCGCGCGCTGCGGACAGGCACAGACTCGCAGACTGGTAGCATCGGGGAAAGGACTTTAGGGCAGTCCCCGGGAGGGAAACCCAGAGCTGCGGGGTTGCGCGCAGGCGAACTGCAGCACCCCCA
>NC_138370.1:51106381-51159461 GCF_054177405.1 Leptonychotes weddellii | reverse complement strand
ACCCCAATGTTCATAGCAGTAATGTCCGCAATAGCCAAACTGTGGAAAGAGCCGAGATACCCTTCAACAGATGAATGGATAAAGAAGATATGGTCCATATATACAATGGAATATTACTCAGCCATCAGAAAAGATGAATACCCAACTTTTACATCAACATGGATGGGACTGGAGGAGATTATGCTTAGGGGAAATAAGTCAAGCAGAGAAAGTCAATTATCATATGGTTTCACTTATTTGTGGAACATAAGGAAGTACATGGAGGACATTAGGAGAAGGAAGGGAAAAATGGCGGGAGGGAATTGGAGGTAGAGATGAACCATGAGAGACTATGGACCTGAGAAACAAACAGGGTTTTAGAGGGGAGAGGGGAGGGGGGATTAGTTAGCCGGGTGATGGGTATTAAGGAGGGCACATACTGCATGGAGCACTGGGTGTTATACGAAAACAATGGATCAGGGATCACTACACCAAAAACTAATGATGTATTGTATGGTGACTAACATAACATAATAAAATTTAAAAAAAATAAAAATAAAAAATAAATAAAAATAAAATAAAACCCAAAAAAATAAAAATAAATAAATTGCCCAGAAGATCTTAGCATTGTAGCTTGAAGCTTAGACATTCTGATTGCATTTTGTCATTCAGAGAATTACTTTTTCATATCACTTGTTTCCTAATAATTTATTGCCCAAGGATTTTTGAAAGTATGGATACATTCTATCCATATGATTATTCAGCAAGTATTTATTTTTCTATGGGAAAGTCTCAATGCCAAGGGCTGTGAGCAGAGAAAAATTCACTAATGGTGCTCTCACTTGAAAGTTCACAGTGTATTAGAAGAAACAGAACAAGTAAAATATAGTTACAGTAAAACCAGGTAAACAAGATCTTCAAGGTTTGTGCCAGGCTCTCCAATTCCGCATAAGAAAGATTTTGCTAGGGAGGGGTAAGGAATGTTTCACATCAGAAGGCCATCAACACTAGACATTTGATTAAAACACAAAAACAATAAGAGAGCAGCAAAAATGTACTCATTGCCAGAACTGTGTTATGCTTCTAACAAAACACATTGAATCGTTATGTTTAATGAAAATACACCAAGTATTAGAACACATATTTTAACAATCTTCTGATGATAATGAAGAGAATATCAAAAAGGACACTGATCATTCTAAGATTCATCAGTCTGTCAATGTTTATGAATTTGCCACCATAATCAGTATTAGCCAGTGGTTTAGTCTGCTGATGTTGTTGAATTTTATTGTGAAGTCAGTGAGGACAATCATTACAAGTAATTTTTATTGTATGAAGTTTTGATCCAGAAGCCACAGTATAATTTTAGGTACTCTCCTAAGTATAATGCAAAGTATATAAGCAAGTTCAGGTTCTGATTCTTGATATGGAGAGAAAGTAAGCATCTCTGGAATCCCTATGGTAAACCGTTTACAACTTTCTTTTTAATATTATTCAAACCAGGTTACTTCGCATTTAACATATGTATATTATTGTATTATATATAAATATTATAAAATTATATATAAATGACTCTAATATAGATTGAATAATCTAATAAAAATATGAAATACTACTTTTCTCCACCTTCTTTCACAATGGGAATTGAAACTCCTAGCAGCTAGGAATACCCTGAGTGGTGTCGTGGCAGACTGAAGCTGTGGAGAGAATTCATCTCTTTAAAGGGAAACTAATTACAAAATTTCTGGTGTCAGGTTGAAGAAAATTTTAATGATTTGCTAAATTTTGTTATATTACTGTTGTTTTGTTATTTGATCAAAATATTTTAATAAAACCTTAATTAGTGGAAATTATTTCTCAAATACCAGGTGGTACCTAGAGGGCTCACTACGGAATTATGTACCTGTTAGTCTGGACCTAAAAAAAAAAATAAAAATGTAAGGTTATTTCTTAAATATTGTGCCATTCTTCCAGCTGTAGGACTTTCTTGCTTAGACTCATGTTCTAACTCTCTTTTGTATGTTTATTCCTGCCTCCCACTCAATTCTTTCTTCACCTTGTAGTCAAAGTGATATTCCTGGGATGAAAATCATATCATGCCATTGCCCATTCTAGAAATCTTCAGTAGCTCTTGTTTCTCTAAATGATAATTCTAAGCTTCCTGCATGCATGTCAGTGTCCTGGATTTCTTTTCCATTTTGCCTCCCACCTGCACCCCTTACTGAGGCAATTTGAGCTGCAATACATGCGTTTCCCAATTTTGCGTAGTCTTTTTTCTCTTCTGGAAAAGTTGTAATGATAATTTATTTCATCCATGTTATATTGGTAACTTCATCAATACTGAAATTTAGCTCCTATTCTTTTCCTATAGGAAGTCTTTTCTATCCTTTCCCAGCCAATGTAAGCATCTTCTTTTCTGTCTCCATAAAATAATTCATTTTATCTCTATTTTGGAATTTATAACATTGCTGCAGTTATTTTGCTTACATAATTTATTTCTTATAGGAGTGTGGGCACCTCAAAGGTGGGGCTGTGTACTATTCATATTTTCATTTTTAATTTTTAGCATAATGACTGGTACAGAGAAGATATTTGAGGTTATATTTGTAGAATGAATAAATCCATTAATAAATTTCTAATATTGGACTTTAGCTTTATCATTTCTTTTGATTGTATACTTCCCTTTTCCTCATCACTGGCAATTCTTGTGTGGATATGTATACCACCTTTCCTACCCCCATGCTACCAGTTCCCTTAGGGATCACTGTTTGGGAAAAAAGCTGAACATCTTCCACTGAATTTTAGAATTTAATCACATAAAAAGGTATGAAATTTAATCAAATTGCTACACAGTTTGTCAGGAAAAAAATTAACAACTGTGGCACATTTTTCTGAGTTTTATTTATGTTCTAGAAAATCGTTTCCTCTTGACCTAACCATGACTAAAAAAGAAACATTGTTACTTAAAATGTCACCAATAAACTTAACAGAATGATATTAAATATTTTATAGGAGAAACCCAAGCCAATACAAGAAAAAATCCATGTAGCATTAGCTAGCATTTTCCTGAACTTCATTCTTCCTAAAAATATAAAAACTAATCATTTTAGAACAGCTAAAATATTTGATCTATAAAGAATCTTAAACCTGAGTTATGCAACTTCCATTAAAAGTTGAGGAAATAGGAGGAAAGATAGGTTTTATCCCCAAAACCCTTTTACTAAGATTATTTTTACGAGGTTTAATTAAAAATTATTTTCTACCTAGATTCAAGATGGATTTTGTTTTGGAATATTACTATCCTATGGATTGCCTCACTTGTTGGCATCATTACAAGCTATCTTTATATCACAATTCAGTTAATTTATCTTCTAACCATCCTGTGGCAGGGCCATTATTAAGTGGATGCAGGGATGTGATACAGTTCAGTTCAAGTTAACCTTGTTTCACAATAGTGACATGAGTTAATTTAATTCCTGTCACCAGACTTCACACAGGGTATATTGCACATTACCTCTCGTTATTGCAACCACAAGTCATTATCTCCAGACTGCCTTGTAAAATCTATATGTGACCCTTCCTACATGGACTCCATACAGATAGAGACATACAACATAATCAAATACCCATAAAGAAATATACCATAAAAAATGAACATCATAGGAAGTTCAGTACAAATATACAAAAAGTTTAGATGATCAGTTCCAGTCAATTCTTCCTTCCTTCCATCTTTCCTCTTTTCTTGTCTTTTTTCCACAATTGTTTATTGAGCATTTACTATGTGCTAAGCACTGTTTTAGGTATTAGGAATATGCCAGTGTAAAAATAGACAAAGTCCAGGATCTGTAAATTTTTTCTCATTATATGTTATCTCTGGTCACAAAAACCATTTATTGAATGCCTGCTATGTGCATAGTATTCAAGAATGAATCTCATCTGAACATCTTAATGATAAAATCTCTCTCCGATAACAATATAAAAACTCACAATGAGTACAGATTATAAATATAGCTGTTTAGAAAACAATAAAATCTCTCTCCAATAACGATATAAAAACCTCACAATGAATACAGATTATAAACATAGCTGTTTAGAAAACTGATGACGAATTCTAAACTTCAATACAAATTCGTACAGCTCAAGGGATAAGTACTTTAAGGAAATTAGGGCGCCTGGGTGGCTCAGATGGTTAAGCGTCTGCCTTTGGCTCAGGTCATGATCCCAGGGTCCTGGGATCGAGTACCGCATCGGGCTCCCTGCTCCTTGGGAGCCTGTTTCTCCCTCTGCTTCTCTCTCTGTCTCTCTCTCTCTGTCTCTCATGAATAAATAAATAAAATCTTTATAAAAAAATTAAAGTAACTCATCCTTATGAGCTCTAATTTTCCTAATTAAAAAGTAGTGACTCAGAGAACCTGTGAAAGATCTATGTCTTTATGCTATTCCCTTTTCAAATCTTGGCACAAGAGCAAGGAGACACATGAAGGACATTACAATCTCTAACCACCACCGCTCCCATCCTGACAATGTTGTCCTCCTCATGTTTGAGAGAAAAAGTAACAACTAAGGCTGCCATAGCCATCTAAGGGACTGAATCTTTTAGGAACATATTTTCATCAGTCTCTCTATTCCAAGCAGAAAAATCAACTGTGAAAAAGAAAGCCTTTCCAATAATTATTGACACTGAAATAATCACTATATATCTGTGAGAGGTTCATTCCTTTCTCCTCGGAAATAAGGATCTTTGCTCTCTATGCAATCTGTAAAGTCAAGCACAGAAAATAAGTATAATATGAACAAGACTAACTTAGACTCATTAAAATGACTCTATACCTAAAATCTGTTTCTGTATTGCTTTTATATTTTTTATACAACTGTATCTTTGTATTTATTCATGTCTACTAGTGTACAACTGTTCTAATAAGTAAATAAAATGATACCACACATTTTCTGAAATGCCGTACAGAAACACTAAATGTAATCGCAACAGCAATGAGGACAGTAAAATGACTTTAAGAACTACTAAAGATTCTTATTGTACACAATCAGACTAGATTGAACCATACCATTTATAGTCCATAAATAATTTTGGTTTCCTAGAACTGGAACTGGATTGGAAAGCTTCTTCCCTGTCTTAGGGTAGATATGCAAAATCTCTACAACAATGAAAATGATGTAGTCTTCCCTGTATTATGTTAATATTTGTGTTTTTCAGAACTGTGTGTCCGTGTGTGTAATTTCCTAATATAAAGTCTTAAAATTGTTATGGCCCATGTAAAGACATAAGCAAATAGACATTTGCTTAGGCAGTGTTGTACTGTTTTAGATCAGGGTTTTGCTGTTTTTTGTTGTTGCTCTTTTTTTTTTCCTGTTCTTATTCCTGAATCTGTATATCATATCCACGAGGTTATTTACACACCATTATTATCATTAATCTTCATTCTAAATCATTCATATCTTTTCCTTCAAAACCATTTTCAGAGTGCTAAGTTTTGTGATTCTTTTCTTCTTTGACATAATTTTTCCTGAGTAGGAAATGCTGTCTTAATTTTTTAAATAAATGTTTGATATAACTTATAATAATAATCCACGTGATCCACCTCCACTGAGCCTCCTCAGCTCCATGTTCTTTCCTTCATTTCATTAACCTAGCACTAGAATCTAGTTCAACCTTACAGGAGTTTTTCTTCTCTCCTCTCTTTGGGTGGGGGGTCTTTCCTTCTGAAAGTAAATGTTTGTTGGACATTTGTGAGATCTGCCATTGAAAGTTTTCTTCCTCCTCCTAGTATTTTCCTGTAACATTACTCTAATTTTATATTCAGGCTTTCTGCTTGGACCTACCCTCAGCAACATTTATATATAATTTGAACTCTGGATTTTCTCAGAGTTTCCTAGTAATTCAACCTGTGGGGTTGTTAATGTCATATGTTATTATCAATTCTTCACATGCACTGACAGTAAACATATTTGTAAGTTCCTCATCTATGCTCATAATTCTAAGTAATCACATTAATTCAAATTTTATACACATATTTAATCAAATTTTGTATGTAAAGAGGAAATACACAAAAATATTTGTCAGAGGCCTCCACACCTTAAAGATGGCCTTAAGGAAGAATGCTATCTTTTTATTCCTATTCCTATTGCCTGCCATATCTCTGTCTTCATATTAATTACACTTAGACTCCTAGAAAACAAGACTCTAGGCCACAGATGTTCCACCACTGTAGTATGAACTTAAGCTGCATATGTGTTCCAACCATAGTGCCACCTCTGGGCTTTAGGACTCAAGGAGGTGGAAGTAATGGCAGGTTTTCTCTATGTCCTTCCCATTCTGGCGCTCAGGGTCACTCACTCCATCTATAGACTCTAAGGTCAGGCAGGCCTCAGGGGTGTCCCCACATATTTTGGCTTGAATAATCAGCAAACAAATATTGGAGGCAAAAACTATTATTTAAGTAAATTTTAGAATTCAGTTAGAATTAAGAATAATTTTAATTATATTTTATGTTAAAAAATAACCTATAATAGCTAACTTTTATTGAGTTATCTCCATGTTTCATACACAGTTCTAGGCTCTTTTTATGTTCATTACATTTAACCCTCAAAAATGTGTGTGCTATAATTCCCAATTTACAGATAAGGAAACTGAAGCTCAGCATGGTCACAAAAATTGCACAAATCCATAGATAACAAATGTCAGACCTGGGAGTTTACCTAGTTCTAAAATATATTATCTTAGCCATTAGTATAGCTATTAAAACTGGTGAAATCAACAAACACTGAAGAAAGCAGTATTATATCTCAGAACACCCCTATATGGTTTCTTATTAGAGGGGAAATTTATAAAATGAAAATATGACAAAAATCCTTCTCAGGAATAAAGCATTTTGTTTTAAATAAATGAATGGAAATAAAGTGTATTTAAAAATCAAGGAGAAGATGGATACCACAATACTTTATAGAGGTATGGAGAAGTTACCACACATACCTTTGCTAGAATTCAAATATTTGGGGTTTGTTATGGAAAGATGTACATATGATCATTAGGATTTATAAATCTCTTCAAATATTTAATGACCACTATTGTTCATAATATTTCATTGGACCTGTATGTGTGTGTGTGTGTGTGTGTGTGTGTACAGAAGTAAGTATCAAGGTGTGATCCTGGTGAGGAGTCTCCTGATTTTGATAAGAGAACTTTAATATTTCACAGATAAAAGTTATGGTCTCCCATAAAGGACATTATTAAATTACAACCCTTATTATACTAGAGCATAAAACTGTAAGTCATCTTAACAAATATAGGCTATTGATCTTAAATATATTAGTTACTTAATACTGGGAATATACTTATGAAACTTTAATTCCACACTATTATTTTTTAATTAAAACTTTATTTTTTAGAGCATTTTAGAGGTAAGCAAAACTGAGTGGAAGATACATGTTCCCACATGTGCATAAACTACCCATTATCTATATCACCCACCAGAGTAGTATATTTGTTATAATTTATGAATCTACATTGACATATTATTATCACCTAAAGTCAACAGTTTATATTATGGTCTACTCTTGATGTTGTGCATTCTATGGGTTTAGACAAATGTTTAATGATACATATGCATCATTATGATATCATACAGAGTATCTTCACTACCCTAAAATTCCTCTGTGCTCTATTCGCCTCACCCTTACCACAACCCCCAACCCTGGCAGCCACATATCTTTTTGTTGTCGCCATAGTTTCCCTTTTACAGAAGGTCATATATTTGGAATCAAAGTAATTGAGCCTTTTCAGACTTTCTTCTTTCATTTAATAATATGAATTCATGATTTGTCAATGTCTTTTTATGGCCCAATAGCACATTTTTCTTTAGTACTGAATAATATTCTATTATCTAGATGTACCACAGCTGCTTTACCCATTTACCAACAAAAGAACATCTTGGTTCTTCCAAATTTTGTCAATTATGAATAAAGCTGCTATAAACAACTATAAGCAGATTTTTGTACAGATATAAGTTTTGAATTCCTTTGCATAAATACCAAGGAGTCCAACTGGTGGATCTTAAGTGTATGTTTACTTTTGCAAGAAAACTGCCAAACTGTCTTCTAAAGTGACTGTATCATTTTCCATTTTCACCAGCAATGAATGTGAGTTCATGCTATACCACATCCTCACCAGCATTTGTTGTCACTGTTCCAAATTTTGGGCATTCTAATAAATGTGTAATGGTATCTCATTCTTGTTTTAATTTGACTTTCTCTGGTGACATACGGTGTGAAGCATATTTTCATATGCTTGTTTCTCATCTGTATATCTTCTATGATACGTGTCTGTTAAGGATGCTGGCCCATTAATCAGGTTGTTTTCTTTTTGAGTTTTTAGTTATTGGTATGTCCTAGATAAAACAGTCCTTTATCAGATAGGTCTTTTGCAAATATTTCCCCCTCATCTGCAGCTTGTATTCTTATTCTCTTGACAATGTCTTTCACAGTACAGAAGTTTTTAAATTTAACAAAGCCCAACTAATCAATTATTTCCTTCATGGGTCATACTAACAGTGTCATATCTAAAAAGCCATTATGATACCCAAGATTATTTAGATTTTCTCCTATGTTATCTTCTGGGAGTTTTATAGTTTTGTGTTTTCCACCTACGTTTATGGGCCATTTTGAGTTAATTTTTGTGAAATGTAAAGGTCTGTGTCTAAATCACTGTTTTGCATATTAAAAGCAAGTTCTTCTAGCATGGTTTGTTGCAGAGACTGTTCCATTGTGTTCCCTTTGCACGTTTGCTAAAGACCAGTTTGCTATATTTAGTTGGGTCTATTTCTGGGCTATCTATTCTGTTCTGTTAGTCAATTTGTCTATGTTTTATCAGTATCACATGGTCTTGATTACTATAGCTTTATATTCAGTCTCCAAGTTGGGTTGCATCAGCCCTCCAACTTAGTTCTTTATCTTCCATATTTTGTCTATTCTCTGTCTTTTACCTCTCTATATAAACTTTAAAATCAGTTTCTTGTTATCCACAAAACAACTCATTTGGATTTTATAGGGACTACATTGAATCTATAGATCAACTGGGACAAATTGACACTTTCACAATATTGAGTCTTCCTATCCACCAATATGGAATATCTCTCCATTTGTTTAATTCTTTGATTTCTTTCATCAGAATTTTTTAGTTTTCTCACATAGATCTTATTTATATTTTGTTAGATTTATAACTAGGGGTATTTCATTTTGAGGGCAGGGTACTAAAGCAAATGGTATTGTATTTAATTTCAAATTCCACATGTTTATTACTACTATATAGGAAAATAGTTGTCTTTGCATATTTTTATGTTGCAACATTGGTATAATTATTTATTAGCTCCAAGATTTTTTTTTGACAATTCTTGTGGATTTCCTACATGGATGATCATTTCAGCGATGGACAAAGACAGTTTTAGTTCTTCCTTTTCACTTTCTATATTGTTTGTTTCCTATTTTTGTCTTGTAGCTAGAACTTCCAGTATGATGCTGAATAGGAGTGGTGGAAAGGACCATTCTTGCCTTGTTTCTGATCTAGTTGGAAAGCTTAGAGTTTCTCACCATTAAGTATGATGTTAGCTGTAGGTCTTTTGTAGATAGTCTTTATCAAGTTGAGGAAATTTCCCTTTAATCCCAATTTACTGCAGATTTTTATCATTTTTACTGAATAAATTTTTATCATGGTTTATTAAAATGATTTTTTTGCATCTATTGATATGATTATGTATTTTTTCTTTCTTAGCCTATTGCACTGATGCAATATATTAATTGATTTTTGAGTGCTGAACCAGTCTTGCATTCCTGAGATAAAAGATAAAATCTACTCTGCCATGGTGTAGAATTCTTTTTACACAATTTTAGATTCAATTTGCTAATATTTTATTAAGGATATCTGCATCCAAATTCATCACATAAAAATTGGCTAAAGGAGAATGAAGAGAAGCCACATAATCATAGTTAAAGAAACAGAGTGCAATTTAGTCCATTCTAGCCACTTCCTCAGGCCATATGACATTATTAGTATATATGTGTGAGTAGGAATGTGCCCTTTGTGTCACTGGTGTACATTTTGGTAGCATGTCCAAAGATCAATGTAACTATTGTTGAAATATGTTAAAAAAAAGTTTTAATAATGTTAAAGATTTCGGAAGGGCTTGTATGTTCGAATAATTTAAAATCACCCATATAATTACACTAAATATTTTTATTTAAACTACATCATTTTCACGAATCTTTTTTGTATACCCTGTCAAATAAGTATGAAATGAAGGGACAATATACTTTGCAGATGTATTTTGAAGTTAAATATTTTTTAGGCAGTGTAACCAAAGTATATGTAATTTTATAAGTTTATGTATCTTCCTTTTAGTAACTAAGATTATACAAGTATATATATAATGACTGTAACAGCTCATTATTTCCTATGAAAATCTCAAACTGCAGAAATGATTCATAATGATAATTGTTTAGTATTTTGGTGACCACAATAGAGGAATTTCTCCAGTGCTCTTATTGTAATGCAAAATAACACTTATACTTTTGTTTAACTATATTGAGCATTTCTTTAGAGGTCCTGTATTTCTTTAAAATATATATTACCTTTTGATAATAATTATAAGACCATTAAATACCAAAGCACAACATTGTTACAAATAATCTTGGGAAAATAATTTCGAACATATCTCAAAAGAAACTTTGTATTTCATCATGATACAATTTTAGTTGGATATTGAATAAAATGATATAATAATACTATAATTTAAATGTATAATTGCTTTGCAGAAATATATGTTAGTAACTATGATCAATGTATGATCATGAATATATATTTTAAATGTGAAATATTAGTAACAAGTTTTTCATGGATTTTTATTATCACACTATTTATCTGCATCTCCCCTAACAAAGCAGTATTACCTACCACGTACACATATCACTTTCAACTTCAGAATTTCTAATTTATCTTTTATCCTTTCCTTTAATCATAAAAACGTACTCCCTAAATAAAAACAATAAACTAACACAATATTTCCAGTCAATGTTGTCAATAATATGTATATTAGGTAAATAAGATATAGACAGATATATAGATGATTTATATCCTTCCCATAGTGTCAAAATTGGCATTGTACACTTAATGCATTGGCTTTTCTTAGCAGTAATTTCTAACCTTAATCCAATAAAATTCAAGTTAACAGTGAAGTTAAAGTAAAAATTTACTAAAGAGCATTTTCAGTTATTCTCCTTGGTCCTTCTCTCACAAAAGTTTTGACCATCATTTTTTAAAATTTTTTTAATTAATTTTTTTTAAATTTAAATTCATTTGGTTAACATATAATGATTATTGGTTTCAGAGGTACAGGTCAGTGATTCATAACCCTTATGTAATACCAGTGCTCATTACATCACATGCCCTCCTTAATACTTATCAACCAGTTACCCCATACCCTCACCTATCGCCCCTCCAGCAACCCTCAGTTTGTTTCCTATGATTAAGAGTCTCTTATGGTTTGTCTACCGCTCTGGATTCGTCTTGTTTTATTTTTTTCCTCTCTTCCCCTATGATCCTCTGCCTTTTTTCTTAAATTCCACATGTCAGTAAGATCATATGATAATTGTCCTTCTCTGATGGACTTATTTTGCTTTAGCATAATACCTTCTAGTTCCATACACATCATTGCAAACGGCAAGATTTCTTTTTTTTATGGCAGAGTAATATTCCATTATATATATATATTCCATATATATTCCATTATATATATATATTATATATATATATATCTTCTTTATACATTCATCTGTCATTGGACACCTGGGCTCTTTAAACAGTTTGGCTATTGTGGACATTGCAGCTATAATTTGGGGTGCAGGTGCCCTTTTGGATCACTACCTTTGTATCTTTGGGGAAAATACCCAGTAGTGCAATTGCTGGGTCGTAGGGTAGCTCTATTTTCAACTTTTTGAGGAACCTCCATACTGTTTTCCAGAGTGGCTGCACCAGCTTGCATTCCCACCAACAGTGGAGGAGGGTTCCCCTTTCTCATCCTTGCCAACATCTGTTGTTTCCTGACTTGTTAATTTTAACCATTCTGACTGGTGTGAGGTGGTATATCATTGTGGTTTTCATTTTTATTTCCCTGATGCTGAGTGATGTTGAACACTTTTTCATGTGCCTGTTGGCCATTTGGATGTCTTCTTTGTAGAAATGCCTTTCATGTCTTCTGCCCATTTCTTGATGGGATTATTTGTTCTTTGGGTGTTGAGTTTGTTAAGTTCTTTATAGATTTTGGATACTAGCCCTTTATCTGGTATGTCATTTGCAAATATCTTCTCCCATTCTGTCGGTTGTCTTTTGATTTTGTTGACTGTTTCCTTTGCTGTGCAGAAGCTTTTTATCTTGATGAAGTCCCAATAATTCATTTTTCTTTTGTTTCCCTTGCCTCTGGAGATCTGTCTAGTAAGATGTTGTTGTGACCAACATTGAAGAGTTTGCTGCCTGTGTTGTCCTCTAGGATTTTGATGGATTCCTGTCTCACATTTAGGTCTTTCATACATTTTGAGTCTATTTTTGCAAATAGTGTGAAGAAATGGTCCAGTTTCATTCTTCTGCATGTGGCTGTCCAATTTTCCCAATATCATTTGTTGAAGAGACTGTCTTTTTTCCAGTGGATATTCTTTCCTGCTTTGTCAAAGAGTAGTTGACCATAGAGTTGAGGATCCATTTTTGGGCTCTCTATTCTGTTCCACTGATCTGTGTGTCTGTTTGTGACAGTACCATACTCTCTTGATGATTATAGCTTTGTAATAGAACTTGAAGTCCGAGACTGTGATGTCACCAGTTTTGGTTTTCTTTTTCAACATTCCTTTGGCTATTTGGGTTCTTTTCTGGTTCTATACAAATTTTAGGATTGCTTGTTCCAGCTCTGTGAAAAATGTTGATGGTATTTTGATAGGGATTGCCTTGAATATATAAATTGCTCTAGGTAGCATAGACATTTTAACAATATTTGTTCTTCCAATTCATGAACGTGGAACATTTTTCCACTTCTTTGTGTCTTCCTCAATTTCTTTCATGAGTATTCTGTAGTTTTCTGAGTACAGATTCTTTGCCTCTTTGGTTAGGTTTATTTCTAAATATCTTATGGTTTTGGGTGCAGTTGTAAATGGGATCAACTCCTTAATTTCTCTTTCTTCTGTCTCATTGTTACTGTATAGAAATGCAACTGATTTCTGTGCATTGATTTTGTATCTTGCCACTTTACTGAATTCCTGTATGAGTTCTAGCAGTTTTGGGGTGGAGTATTTTGAGTTTTCCACATAAAGTATATCATCTGCAAAGGGTGAGAGTTTGACTTCTTTGCTAATTCGGATGCCTTTTATTTCTTTGTTGTCTGATTACTGTGGCTAGGACTTCTAGTACTATGTTGAATAGCAGTGGTGATGGTGGACATCCTGACATGTCCCTGACCTTAGGGGAAAAGCTCTCAGTTTTTCCCCATTGAAAATGATAGTCGCTATGGGTTTTTCATAGATGACTTTTATGATAGTATCCCTCTATCCCTACACTGTGAAGAGTTTTAAGCAAGAAAGGATGCTGTACTTTGTCAAGTGCTTTTTCTGCATCTATTGAGAGTATCATATGGTTCTTGTTCTTTCTTTTATTAATGTATTGTATCACATTGATTGATTTGTGGATGTTGAACCAACCCTGCAGCCCAGGAATAAATCTTACCTGTTCATGGTGAATAATCCTTTCAATGTACTATTGGATCCTTTTGGTTAGTATTTTGGTGAGAATTTTTGCATACATGTTCATCAGGGATATTGGTCTGTAATTCTCCTTTGTGATGGCGTCTTTGTCTGGGTTTGGGATCAAGGTAAGGCTGGCCGGATAAAATGAGTTTGGAAGTTTTCCTTCCATTTCTATTTTTTGGAACAGTTTCAGAAGAATAAGTATTAATTCTTCTTTAAATGTTTGGTAGAATTCCCCTGGGAAGCCATCTGGCCCTGGGCTCTTGTTTGTTGGGAGATTTTTGAGTAGTGCTTCAAATTCCTTGCTGAGTATGGCTCTGTTCAGGTTTTCTATTTCTTCCTCTTTCAGTTTTGGTAGCTTATAGGCCTCTAGGAATACATCCATTTATTCCAGATTGTCTAATTTGTTGGCATATAGTTGCTCATAATATGTTCTTATAATTGTTTGTATCTCTTTGGTGTTAGTTATGATCTCTCCTCTTTCACTCATGATTTTATTTTTTGGGTATTTTCTGTTTTCTTTTTGATATTAGTCCAGGGGTTTATCAATCATATTAATTCTTTCAAAGAACCAACTCCTAGTTTCATTAATCTGTTCTACTGTTCTTTTGGTTTCTATTTCATTGATTTCTGCTCTGATCTTTATGATTTCTCTTCTCCTGCTGGGTTTAGGCTTTATTTGCTGTTATTTCTCCAGCTCCTTTAGGTGTAGGGTTAGGTTGTATATTTGAGAACTTCCGTGTTTCTTGAGAGAGGCTTGTATTGATATATACTTCCATCTTAGGACCACCTTTGCTGCATCCCAAAGATTTTGAACAGTTGTGTTTTCATTTTCATTCATTTCCATGAAATTTTTTAATTCCTCTTTAATTTCCTGGTTGACCAATTCATTCTTCAGTAGGATGCTCTTTAGCCTCCATGTATTTAAGTTCTTTCCAACTTTCCTCTTGTGATTGAATTTGAGTTTCAAAGCATTGTGGTCTGAAAATATGCATGGAATGATCCTAATCTTTTGGCACCAGTTGAGACCTGATTTGTGACCCAGGATGTGATCTATTCTGGAGAATGTTCCATGGGCGCTAGAGAAAAATGTGTATTCTGTTGCTTTGGGATGGAATGTTCTGAATATATCTGTGAAGTCCATCTGGTCCAGCGTGTCAGTTAAAGTCCTTATTTCTTTGTTGATCTTTTGCTTAGATGATCTGTCCATTTCAGTGAGGGGGGGATTAAAGTCCCCTGGTATTATTGTATTATTGTTGATGTGTTTCTTTTATTTTGTTATTGATTAGCTTATATAATTGGCTGCTCCCATGTTAGGAGCATATATATTTACAATTGTTAGAGCTTCTTGTTGGATATACACTTTAAGTAGGATATAATGTCCTTCCTCATCTCTTATTACAGTCTTTGGTTTGAAATCTAATTTGTCTGATGTAAGGATTGCCATCCCATCTTTCTTTTGATGTCCATTAGCATGGTAAATGGTTTTCCATCCCTCACTTTAAATCTGAGGTGTCTTTGGGTCTAAAATGAGTCTCTTGCAGACAGCATTTGATGGGTGTTGGTTTTTCATCCAATCTGATACCCTGTGTCTTTTGATTGGGGCATTTAGCCCATTTACATTCAGGGTAACTATTGAAAGGTATGAATTTAGTGCCATTGTATTGTTTGTAAGGTGTCTGTTACTGCATATTGTCTTTGTTCCATTCTGGTCTATGTTACTTTTAGGCTCTCTCTTTGCTTAGAGGACCCCTTTCAAGATTTCTTGTAGGGCTGGTTTGGTGATCGCAAATTCTTTTAGTTTCTGTTTGTCCTGGAAGCTTTTTATCTCTCTTTCTATTTTCAATGAGACCCTAGTTGGATATAGTATTCTTGGCTGCATATTTTTCTCATTTAGTGCCCTGAATATATCATGACAATCCTTTCTGGCCTGCCAGGTCTCTGTAGATCGGTCTGCTGCCAATCTAATGTTTCTACCATTGTAGGTTACAAACCTCTTGTCCCAAGCTGCTTTCAGGATTTTTTCTTTGTCCCTGAGATTTGTAAGTTTTACTATTAGATTTTGGGGTGTTGACCTATTTTTATTGATTTTGAGAGGGGTTCTCTGCCTCCTGGATTTTTATGTCTGTGTCCTTCCCCAAATTAGGGAAGTTCTCTGCTACAATTTGCTCCAATATACCCTCTGCCCCCCTCTCTCTTTCTTCTTTGGGATCCCAATTATTCTAATATTGTTTTGCCTTATGGTATCACGTATCTCTCAAATTCTCCCCTCTAGTAGTGATCCAGTAGCTGTTTATCTCTCTTTTTCTCAGCTTCTTTATTCTCCATCATTTGGTCTTCTATATCACTAATTCACTCTTCTGCCTCATTTATCCTAGCAGTTAGAGCCTTCTTTTTTGATTGCACCTCATTAATAGCCTTTTTGATTTCGACTTGGTTAGATTTTATTTCTCCAGAAAGGGATACTCTGGTATCTTCTATGCTTTTTTTCAAGCCCAGCTAGTATCTTTATAATCATCATTCTGAACTCTAGGTCCGACATTTTCTAATGTCTATGTTAATTAAGTCCCTAGCAGGCAGTACTGCTTCTTGTTCTTTTTTTTGAGGTGAGTTTTTCTGTTTCATCATTTTGTCCAGAGAAGAATAGATGAATGAGAAAACAAAATGCTAAAAGGGTAACAATGACCCCAGAAAAATATGCACTAAACAATTCAGGAGACACAACTCAGGGGGAAATCAAAAAAGAAAAAAAGAATATGATCAGGCTGATGAATAGAACAGAGCCACACAATAGATTTTGGGTGTATTTTGATCTGTCAGAAGAAACTGCCTTCCCAAAATTTTAAAGAAAGAAAAACCTATATATATAAAAAAAATAAGGGTAAATACAATGAAGGGATGGAATAAGACTGTAAAAATGAAAATTAAAAAAGATTTTAAAAAAGTAATTTGTAAAATAAGAAGTTGGTTGAAAAAAGAAAGAAGAAAAATTTTAAAAATAAATAAATAAAGGAGAGAATGTGATTAAGCAGGTGACTAGAACAAAGCCATACCCTAGATTTAGGTATATTTTGGTCTGTTAGAAGAAACTGCATCCCAAAATTTTAAAGAAAGAAAAACTTTTATATATACAAAAAAGTAAGGTTAAATACAATGAAGGGATAGAATATGACTGCAAAAATGAAAATTAAAAAAGATTTTTATAAAGGAACTGATAAGAAGTTGGTTGAAAAATTAAAAAAAGAAATATAGAAAAATAAAAAAATTTTTAAAAATTTAAAAAATTAATTTTGAAAGACTACAGAATCATGGGGGAAAAGCCATGAATTTTATGTGCTGCATTCCCCTAGCACTGGAGTTTTGCAGTTCTCATTTATCAGTAAACTTGGTCTTGGCTGGATGTTCTTGCTGATCTTCTGGGGGAGGGGCCTGTTGCAGTGATTCTCTAATGTCTGTGCCCCAGGTGGAATTGCACCACCCTTGCCAGGGGCCAGGCTAAGTAATCTCCTTGGGTTTGCTCTGGGTAGCTTTTGTTCCCTGAAGGATTTCCATACAGCTTTAGAGGATGAGAATGAAAAAGATGTCCTCCCAATCTCTGGCCCTGGAGAAGCCAACAGCTCAGGGTCCCACTCCTCAGCACACCCTCAGAGAAAAGCAGTCAATCACTCCTGTTTCCCTGGTCTCCAGCCGCACTCTGTGCTCACCTGGCCTGTGACCAAGCATTTCTATCTCTGGCACACAACCCCATTTGGAGTCTTCTAACCCAGTAGATTCCAGTGGTGCACTTCTGTGCTGCTCCTCACAGGAGAGGAAGGGGAGTCTCCCTGGATCTTCCGCTGTGCTTTGGATTGTGGTTTATGGCAACCCCAAGCTGAGAACCCACTCCGTGGCTCACTCTTTGCAGCCAGCTTCCCTGCTCCAATACCTGGGAGCCCTGCCATGGTCAGGCACCCTCAGTCTTTCTGTGACCCCAAGGGTCCTGAGACCACACTGTCCCAGCAAGGGTTCCACCCCCCACTGAGCCACTGGAGTGACGTTCCTCACCAGAGCAGACTTCTAAAAGTTCGGATTTTGTGTTCCACTGCTCTATCACTTGCCCATAGCCGGATGATGGAGGCTCCCTCCGCACCCCCCCCCAGGTCTATCTTCCCATATATCACCTCGGATTCATGTCTCTGCACACCCTACCTTCCAGAAAGTGGTCGCTTTTGTGTTCATAGAGTTACTGCTATTCTTTTCTTTGATCTCCTGTTGAGTTAGTAGGTGTTCAGAATGGTTTGATAACTATCTAGCTGAATTCCTTGGACCAGATGAAATTTAGGTCTCCTACTCCTCCACCATCTTGCTAGCCCCTCCAAATCTACCCATCTTTAAGAGAGATCAAAAATTCCTCCTTCTTCATAAAGTCTTCACTGATTTCTTTATTAACCTTGTCTCACTTCACTAAATTCCCACCAAAATTTATACTTCTTATCATTGTCTACTTCTTTGTAGTCATGTAAAGTGGTAGCAGCATGGGTTTTATTCCATAGGTTTCTAATAGCTTGTGAGGCCTTGACAGGAGTAACTGTATTAGTAACCTTTGTCCTCCTTGCATCACCAGCACAGTGACTTGTGCAGAATAGGCAGTTGACAGGATGTATATTTATTTCTTCCCAGCTTCGTTGCAAACTATATTTGGAAAATATTTCACCAAATTGTTTAGCTTAATTGAGCTGAAATGAGAATAAAATTACCGGACAATCATCTGTTCTCTGAGGACAATTACAATTGCTTTTACAAATGCCCTGAAAATTGAAAATGTTTCTGAATTAAATTATGTTTTAATAGGCTACTTTGTGTCCAAAATTTGATAGTTGTTGCTAATTTTAAAGGTGCAGAGATGTATACTTTTTGTTTACATTGAATAATTCATTTGCTTATGATGGATACAAATGTCAGGACACATGGCCTGAAAAGTTTTTCTTTTTTTTTTTTAAAATAAAACCCAACTCTAAAGCCTGTGCCAGTGAAATACTATAACTAAAATTTCAAAGAGAACCAATAGGAGTGAAATAGTTAATTCCATTTTAATATTATAGAAGAATATAGTTACTATAAATAAAGCACACAACTAATCATTGAACAGACTGACCTTCAGAGTCCTGTGCCAAATTTAATCCTCAAATTTGGCAAATTCTAATGAACAGTACAGTGTCTTTTGCTCCACAATAGTATTTTAATGCCAACAGAGATTCAATTTCTCGCAGAAATGTGTAGATTTTGTTGTTTTTAATATGTACTTGAAAAGACATTTACTTTTCCACAAAGTCTTATTTTTCCAAAAGTTAACTACAGGAGGTAGTCTGGGGTGCATTGAATCACATGAGGTTCTCCACATATTACATATTGTACCAAAATTAAAAATATTTAATGTATTACCTAGTTATATGATAGTTGTCTGGTTCTGGACATGATAATATGGTAAACTAAAACATAATTTATGTACATCTATTATAAATTGGTGAACATGTGAAACCAGGATGAAACTGTATTTCAAAAAGATGTTATCCAAACTTTTGGACCATAAGAAGACATACTATCCATATATGACCATAACAGATCACACAGTGGCCCTTTCTGTGGATTCTCTTGAAATCCAGAACTCTTATATGATTAAGTACATTGACTGTATCTGTGGAAAGAGAGAAACCACTAAGGTGACATAAGGAGAAGATAATTAAATAGATCTATGAAATATATCCAAATACTATCATTTACATACCTTCATAGATATTTATCATGAAAGCCATATAGTTTAGTGTTTTTCGTCTTTTGCAGTCTTGCAAATGTGATTCTTTCTAGAAAAGGCACCTCTACTCCCACAAGTCATAGTCTACAATGAATAACAGTGTCTGCCTATACCATTGTCCATGGATAGACAATATGTGCCTGGTGATTTTCCACCAATTTCAGAGTTCCACAAGATCATTATATTGACCATGGACATCTTCACATAAAGTAACAGGACATCAAATCTTTTTTCATGATTCTTAAAGTTTCCTTTTTTTGTTTGTTATCTTAGCATATAGTTCAACTTGATTTTCATTAAATTATTCTTAACTAAAATCAGCTGTTCAAACAATTCATCCTGCACCTTAATGCTAAACAACTATACCATCAACTGTACAATGTCCATTCCCTGCTAGCATCCTCCATTCATTTAGCACATCGATCCCTATGCAGTGCAGACTCTTCTTTCCAGACACCACTACCACCAGCCTTCAGGGAGAGAACTCTCTAGTCTTTTGAAATAGATTTTATACTACTCAATTATAGTAATATAAAGAATTGTCATATAGAATTATTTTAAACTAATCTTTCATTTGGGAAATAAGTCTATATAAATAAGAATGTTGTAACATAAAACAACTGATACATCATTCAAGGGAAGTACTATTAAAATTATGTGGATTTTTAGATTATTTCAGAAACTAGAAAGTGTGTACTCTAAGAGACTTATACACAATCAAATGTCATTCCCTGGATTTCACCCATTTAAATGAACTAATATCAAAATATTCTAGCTTGCAGAGTCTCTGTACTGTCAAGTCAAACACCTAAAGCAAGCACATATAATCCAAAATCTTTTTAAAATGAAACAATTAAGTCAAATTATGTCAAATTTTTATGTAGGTAAATGCAGAACATACTAACGATTTATTTAACTAATCAAGACCACTCTGCAATGAGAAGAATTCCCACTATTTCCAAATCAATGTAGCTGTTAGCCATTAAGATTGCTACTCTGCTTCAAATTACAACTCAGGGTGCTCATGTGCGTTATCTGTGAAGGGAGAAAGCTGGAAAGGCAATCTACATGTGATGTGTACCTATCAATGCCCTTATCCCCAGTTGAGCTCATTTTTATTGGGATAGGCATAATATTGAATGCAGAGAATTTTATACTCTTTCCTTGTTTCTGTTTTGTGTCAACCTGTTTCCTTCGACTTCACATTCACCTTTCCATGCTTATATTTGTTTGTTCTTATAATATCCTTTTAATCTATTTTTCCCCTTAAAAACACAATTCAGAAACAGGAAGAAAAATATCAAAATAATTATGTCTAAAATTTTGAGAAATTCCATATAGCCTATTTCTCCGGCAAATATACCAAGTGGTATGAAGTATCAAATTTTTGTCCTAGTACTCTTAGAAATATAATTAAGAAAAAAAAATGAAATATGTATCTCAATATTCTAACCCAAAATAGTGTCATTAAAATATCATCTTTAGAACACACATTTTTGAAAACTGTGTGATCATAAATCTACAATAGTAAAATTCTACTGAAAAATTATTTTAAAAGATAACAAGCTATAAAAGAAAAGGCAAAATTTAAAGCAAAGACTAATTTAAGAAGTTATGATGTCTCTTTTGAACATCACAATATATCTAAGGGTATCTTTATCCTAGACAAATGCCTGTAAAATTGTTCAATTAGTCTCTTGTAAATTTAGATCCTGATGGATACTGAGTTAAAACATGTATGCTAAAACTACATTAATTTCTTTCCTTTCTTGAATACTTTTAACTCAACATTTTTCATTGTTTTGGTTAATGCAAATCACTGATATTTCATCCATCTGTCAGTACATTTCTATAGCAACTATCTCCTATCACTTAGTGTTTGGGGAAAGTGTTAGGATGGTAAAAAGAAGCAGGTTGTTCTTTCTTTCTGTCCCTTTGCTTTAAGTCCAGGTTTTCAAGTCAAATGGGAGCACTGTAGAGTCTTTTATAGTCTTGTTTGGTCTAAACTTATCGGGGACTGAGGAAAAATATGGAGGTTAGCCTTCCACAGATTTATGACAGTGTGTGCTATTGAGGGGTCCCTTAGGGGACCCACACTTTTGTTTTTTCTGAAACTGAATTGCATCACCGTCATCATCAAAGTTAAAGCGACCTTGTATATTGCCATCGTCGTAGTTACTAGTCACTGACAACTTTGCTAATAGGTAATAATGGAGGCAGAACTAACTAAACACAGTTGCGAGACAAATTACAAAATTAGAATTGAAAATTGTGTGAAAAGAAAACCACAGGCCCCAAATGGAGTCATTTATGCTAAATGGAGTCACTTATGGTGAGCCAAGTCACCAAACAGTGCTTAATACGTAATCTAATTACAATTTCAACCTGCCCCAGAAATGTAGTCTTAATTAGTCAGGAATTTTCTAGTCAACACCAATGAGATAATCTGTCACAATGGCCCTCTCTATTCCCTGAAAAGAAGATGGGGTAATCCACCTAATAGAAACCCCTGATTTTCCCCTAAAGGAAGTGACTTTGCCTGAAACAATCCTTCTTTTCCTTTGCAAATTGTACCCCCCCTATTTTTGCCTATAAAATCCATCCATTTTGTACAGCTCCTCAGATCTCCTATACTTGTAAGATGGGATGTCACTGATTTATGAATCAATTGGATCTTTAAATTTTACTTAGTTGTATTTTTTTTATTTAACAGATTTGGTGGCAATGTCAGGATCTGAAGGAAACTTTTGATTTCATTCAGGGATAATGAGAAACACAGGCAGGGTGCCCATGAACTCTTTGACTTCTCTGTGTTTCTTGTCATTTCCAACGGCCTTTGGTAATTTCCTCTCAGTTCTGAGCTCCACTTGCTGTGTGTGGAGCTCCACTCACTGTGTGTGGCTTTCACAGTTTCCCATTTTGAATGGAAAATCCCAATTCTTTTCCTGGTTCCCAGATACTACATCAGACACTGTTGGTAGTTACCAGCCAGAGTTGAACTGGGTCCAGCTTAAAAACCAGACTGGGATTGAACTTGGTAACTAGGTTTAAGAACCAGTTTGTTTTCATGATCAGACTGGGTCTGATATAAGCTGGGCTGGTTCTAATGTGAGGCCTTGGGTGAATAAAATTTCGTTTTAAATAAAGGCAAGTTGTCAATGGGAATCTCATAAGTTAAAAAAAAAGTCATAAATATTGGTGAGCATGGGTCAAGCATTTAAAAGTTGAACATTTAAAATCACTTAAATCACTTGCCACCTCAAGAATACTTCTGTGATAAATTGGTCAAAGAATGGGTTAGATTGACACTTTGTCACCAGCTTCAAGAAAATTTTCATGCAGTGAGGTATACTGTAAAACTCTCTGCAATTGCCAATCCCATGGCACATCTCTCTTAGGTATTAGTTTGGTTCTGAAAATACAAAAGCCTAGCCGAAGGAAAGAAGAAGAAGAAGAAGAAGAAGAAGAAGAAGAAGAAGAAGAAGAAGAAGAAGAAGAAGAAGAAGAAGAAGAAGAAGAAGAAAAAGAAGAAGAAGAAGAAGAAGAAGAAAAGAAGATCTTTTATATCCAGAGTTGAGCATGCCACCGTTTTAGCACACCAGCTTATTTTGTGTAAGAACTATAGTCCTGAAAGTTGCATATATCTAGCAAGATGGTAAAATCTTACTAAAAACAATGGCCATTGTGGGGAACATCCCAGTTAGATAAGATCATTTAAGAAGTACATTTGAAAAGCAAGAGTTTCCAAATTAACGAAAAAGAATGGGATATCTATTTTAATTGTCATGAAAAAGCCTCCAAAAGTTTTCAAAATTCCAAAATAGCTTCATTTAAAGATTCATCACAAAAGGCTAATAAAAAAGAGATAAAATGTACCTGAATGAAAAGACTGTAAGACTGACATAACTTTTACTGCTCCCCTCTATCTTCCCTTATTTGGGTACTCATTCTAGTCACTTTTTGACTGAATTGCCTTTCCATTCTGAAAAGACTTTTAAACAGTTACCTTTTAAAATAAGACCATCCAAAGCTATAGGCAAACCTCTTCAGGCACCATTCACTCCTTAGTCAAAGACTAAACTAAGGGCCATAGTTAAAGAATTTCTTAAACTCAGGGAGGACCCTCAATTTTTTTAGTAAATAGATTGCCTCCTGAGCTCAGTCAAGAGAGAGATATAAAATTTCATGTTTCCCTTCCATTCCAAATCCAGACCAATTAGTTAATGATCCTTTGTCTCCCGTAGACAGCTATTGACTTCTTGCTTGTCTCTTTTTATGTCCTAAGACCTTGGCTTGGCTTTCTGCCTCTCATCTTTTTGCTGTCTTTGAAAGTAACTCTAGATCTTGTTAAGATATTATCTCTTACACCCTCTTTGGTGACACCTCTTGGGTCCACAAGGTTGTTTAATACTGCCAGAAATACCATTTGTCCCTGTTGAAACCTGACATGATATTTGAAAGGATTTAATAACTTTATGATCAGAAACTTGGCCAAACTGGAAGGTGATATTTGAAGCCTGATGGGATTTTTTTAGGCTTTCTCCCCTAAGCTGAAAGTACCCAGAGGGAAAGAAAAAATATTCCAATGTAGGTAGATGGGTGGGTCAGGCCTTGATCTCATTTAGGAGGCAACATAATTTTTGAGAAATTAAAAATATCCATCCTTGTTTTGCAAATCTAGTTTTTATAGGACCAGAGTCATGGCTTTAGAAACAATTCAAAGTCCTCCAAACCTTTTTACCAGTCCTCAAACTTCCCTTATTTTTCTCAAAGACTTGTAAGCTTTTTAAAAATTCTGGCCTTGAGGGAATAAAAGTCCTAGGAAGAGCTTGCACTCTATTTTTGTACTTTAGAAATATAAATATTCTACTTTGGTCTTCTCCAGAACTCTTATTTAGATGATCTTTTGGATATACAAACTTCAGGAAAGTAATTCTGTAAAGTAATTGTCAAAAGACAAAACAGGAAAAAGTCATTTGGAATTCGACTTGTCAAGGACAAATACAAATCTATAAATGTGTCTTTTCTACAACTATTAGAAAAAGCTTTAGTCATCTAAGCAGAAAACCTTATTTCATCTACCAAGCAAAACCTTGACAAAACAAAACTTAGAACCAACTTCTTATACAAACTAGTGAGTTTTGTATTATCACACCCATTTCAATTCAGTAATTTCAATTCAGTAATTTAAAAAATAGAATCTGTAAGGTCTCTTTTTGTGTCTGTTTATGTCTCTGTCTCTCTCTCTCTACACACACACACATACACACACACACACACATATGAGTTGTAGATGTGTGGTATTTTCTACTTCCAGATCCTGCCAAAACTAATTTATTTGTGATGTGCTCTTTTTAGTTGGCTTAAAAACAAACAGTAGTTATATAAATTAAAGATTGACTATTCTAAAACTCTCAGAAATATAATAGAAACTAATCCAGATGAATTTCAAGTTCACACAATTCGAAAAATATTCAGTATTAAAGCTAGGTGAAGTTTGTTGGTTTAGTTAAAATAAGCATGTCTTTAGAATTATTAGCATTAAATATAATACTTTTATTCTACCTAGGCTTACTAAAATTCAAATGGAGTTCATGTCATCACTTAGAAAGTATGTCAGCAAAAAAGATAAGATGATGGTTAGTTCTGTAATGTACCATGAAATTTTTATGACTAATATAAACAATTAAGAAAATGTAAATTATATAGCTGTAAGAAAAAATTTATAAACTTTTCAGTAGTATTTGTCAACTTATTTTCCCCAAGTCTTTTTAGTAACTTCAAACCTTAGAGTTTTGCTAAGTTAGTCATTAAATATCTAGATCATTTCCAAATAAGATAAAATTCTGAAACATTAATTACTGAACACTGGTTTATCTATTTTTTACTTTTTTTTTTTTACTTCCTATTTCAGAGAAACTAAAAGATATTTGGATTTGTTAGCACTACATTGGAAAACTGAAAAAAGGCATATGCTTCTAGAAATTATGAAATGTATTCATGGATTTGACAATCTAAGGAATGATGATGGTATAACAGGCAGTGTAAACAATTGTGTACTTCATTTTTACTAGAAATTGAGGTTTCTAATTAATACATGTAATTAAAACTACTAGAAATAAGGAAACATCTCCACATGAAAGAAAAGTAAAATGCATTTTGTAGGTTTGTGGAAAAGAAATCTTTGGAAAGGAATTTGTGTGTGTGTATGTGAGAAAGAGAGACAGAGAGACAGAAAGAGAGGTATCAGGGCTGGCTAAGACTGGAATAAATTCAATTAAGTGGGTGAGCTTTAATATCAAAAGTATGCTGGTACAAAATTAAAATTTGGTTTCCATATGTTAAAAGGATGAAGTTTTCTTGGACTATTGATCTGCTTTTGATAATAAGAGGCTGTGAATGGCTTTTCTTTGCCCTTAAAATAATCTGCCTAAACAAATTTTGTGTTTTACTAAAATGTTGTCCTGTGCTTTACGTTGTCTTAATCAGGTCTTTGATCATTTAAGAAAACTGAATCTTCTCAATATTAAAAGAGCCAAGTATTTCTAACAACTATGTAACCTTCTGCATTTGTCTTTCAAATACTTATTACTTTGGTTAAATAAGTACTGTTTCATAATGATCTCGAATCCTATTTAGTCATATGTTCAAACCTTTTGATATTTTTGACCAACTTCCCAAAATTTAAATTCTAAATATTTTTTTTTTACTTAGACTAACTTAAATATAAAATAGTACAGAGGGCTCCTGGAGGATCTCAAAAGATTTTTTTTTCTCTTCTTATAAAAGAGAAATAATAAACAGCCTTATTTGGTATGTTAAATTATATGGGAAGTATTGTCAAATAAGTGATAATAAACCTTAAGTTATATTGTTTGGATGAATATTAATATGTGTTTTAGAAATTCTATAAAATTCCTAAAATTTCGTTATGTCCTGGTATAATGTTATTAGTCATAATTCTAGTTATTATCTTAAAATGTTGTATGTTACAGAAATAACCAAATTTCCTTGTCAGTTCCATTATAATAAATTGTCATCAGATCTTTAACAATGAGCATCTTTAGGCCTTTTCACAGTTATTGTTTTACTTTGATGCTTTTATAAAAGTGTTTCTGAAAAGGAAAATGCAGCCATCCCCGCAAATGAAAGCATTAACAGTGCCACTTTAGCGGAAGTAGTTTCTGCTCTGACAGGATTTAGCTTTGTCTGTGGTCGTTGTCATTCTCCCTGGGCTTAGGAATGCCTAGATGGCTAGCATGTAAGGAGACTATGCCTCTTAGGTTACCAAACTGTGCCCCTAACTCTTCAGACAGACTGAGTTACCTCCCTAATCAACTCCTCTGAATTTACATCACTGAGTTATAAAGGAGCTACAGGGAGGTTTTCATGGCTCAGGAGTCTCAGGACCATATTCCTTTAGTTAGGAGTAAATGTCAATGAAAATATGATCAAGAAGCTCATAACTCCTGAAGATATTGAAAATGTTAACAATAGCTGTCCTACAAAGATTCTTAGATTCTCTGTCCAAAGTTGTTCTTGATAATAGGATAGCTCTTGATTATCTTTTAGGTGGGCAAGGAAGTGTCTGTGCTGTGGCTAAAACCACCTGCTGAACCCGGATTAATACTGCTGGGGAAGCTGAAACTCAGGTAGGATCACTGAGCAAGCCATTTGGGTTAAAAGGACGACTCCTTCAATGAGATCTTTGATTGGTTTGGTTTTTGGGAAACATAACTTTGAAATAAACTCCAAACATTTGGGAATTACCCTGCTTATAATAATCATAATGATCTCCCTGGTATGTTGTATTGTCTCAAAAGCTTGAAATGCATGTTCACAGCCACAAACCACCAAGCAAATGATCTCCTTAAGGCTGGAATATCAAAAAAGAACCAAGAGAATAATGATTCAAATTGTCTCCCTTCATAACCTGAAGCCATAACCTGTGAATATCCCAGGAGTTAAGTAAAAATGTCATGACATATGGACACTACACAAAAGGAACAATAAACTAAAAACTTCAGAGCAGTAGCTGAGAGTGCCACTAATTACTTAAATTTTGATCACATCTTTCAGTTAATCTGAGAGTCAGATCACAAGGGGGAAGTTATTAAAAAGAAAAACAAAGGCCCAAAATGGAGTCAGGTATGCTAGGCCAAGTCACTGAACCAGGCTTTATACCTAATCTAATCACAGTTTCAACCTCCCCCAGAGATGTAGTCTTAGCCAGTCAGAAATTTTCTGGTCAGAGCAATGAGGTAATCTGTTACATGAGCCCTCTCCAACCCACAAAGGAAAATTAGGTAATCTACCTGATAAGACCTCTTGCTCTTTTCTCTAAGAAAAGGTGACCTTTCCTTGAACAATCCTTTTTTTTGTTTTTGTTTTTGTTTTTTATCTGAGAGAACATGCACATGAAAGCAAGGGGGAGGGTGGAGAATCTCAAGCAGTCTCCACACTTAACACAGAGCTTGATGTGGGGCTAGATCTCACAACCCTGAGATCACGGCCTGAGCTGAAATCAAGAGTCAGACACTTAACCAACTGAGCCACCCAGGTGCTTCAATCTTTTATTTTCTTTTGTTAATTGTCCCCCTCATTTCTCCCTATAAACTTCATCCATTTTGTACAACTCCTCAGAGCTCCACTCTACTTGCCAGATGGGATGCTGCACAATTCATAAATTAATAAAGCCAATTAGATCTTTAAAGTTTACTCAGTTAAATTTTTATTGTTTAACAATTGGAATAGCATTTACTGCATGAAATAATATTGAGACTTCATTTAGCATTTAAATGAGTTAATACATGGCACCTAGTAATTGTTCAAGGGGTGTTCACTGTTTTCATAATTCTCTTTGAGCCCCATGTTTTTCCTGTATGTATCAATATTAATATTATGCTGTTGTGATCATGGCACCCTACTATAATATCAAACGAGAATCTGACTTCTCTAACTCCAAACTCCTTTTGCCTTCCTCAGTCTAATGTTCTTTGAAACCAAGAAGCTAGTGGCTGTCTAGATTTTTAGATTACTCTAAAACATTAGTGTGTAGCATTAATATACACAAGCATTAGCTTTTTAAAGAAGACTTAATGTTCATACCCAAGGAGTTATTAATATTAAAATGACCACTTGTACTAGAGTGACCATTAAAAGGTACTACCGGGAAAGAATAGCTATTTGGTACCTCTAAAAATTATGCTTTACAGCTAACTTATTAAAATATTTCAAGGTAGGCTTGTGATCTTAGTTATTATAAATTCTTTTCAATGATTGGGCTCTGACTACATTTAATTAATTTCCACTAATTTCAAAAACAGTTATCAATTTCTTGCTTACGTGCCTCCTGTCAAGTAGGTGCTATCCTGAAAAATGGAGATACAGAAATGACAGTCACTGACCTCAAAGAGTTCACGGTCAAGTAAGGGGAATAGGTGTATAAGCAAAGCTTTTCCTATGATAAAAGCTGTAAGAAAGCTCTCAAATGAGCACAATGGTTAAATTACTGGAAGCAATTAATTTGGTGTGAGCACATCAAAGGCAGCTTCTTAGAAGGGAATTTCTGGGTAAGTCTTGACAGATGCCTTTAGTTTGCCAGACTGATAAGGGGCCAAGGGCATTCTAGGCACTGGTAGGATTCTAAAAAGGTACAGTTGACAGATATATATGACAACATGCTGTTTTAAGAATCTAACTAACTTGAAATTACTTAATTGGATAGTGGAGAGAGAACCAGCAGAAGATGAATTGTTATACTCTGTAAGACCATTGAAAAAGTTTAAGCAAAATAGATGAATTGAAAAAATAAGGAAAAAAATGAATGGTATAAGGTGTTAGATGTCTAGACTTAAAAAAAATTTGAGGGTGTCCAAAAATAAAGCAGTATAATTACAAAAATGAATAGTCTGCTAAAGATGAACTATGTAGGTAGCATTAAGTTTAATGCTATAAGAGACTTAATGCATAGTATGATATTAAGGATGACTTCCTTGGTTGTGGCTTAGCTGATGAGCCAGCTTACTATAACATTGAAGCCTACATCATCCTAACAGTGATGGCCAAACTGCCAAAATAATAAAGTGCTAGCTAAAAATGACATTATTCAATAAATCTGGAGACTTAACACTTCGCTTTTGCAAATCTCTCTATAAAGAACCACTTCAAATTGTCTCAATTTATGCACCACTTTACCCTCAGACTAATCTTCTGCCCCATGTCTTCATGTTATCAGGTGTCCTCTCTGAGCACAGACATCTGTTTTCCCAACCCACCTTTTTTTAAAAGCTATATGCAGGGGGAAATAAAAGCCATATAAGGTAACAATATAAATCCCAAATGAAATCTTTCATATAGCTTTACCACTGTGACATGGAACTCATTACCTAAATTCTAGTGGGTTAGCTAACTTGAATTTAAATTTCCAGTTTCATTTATTGCTACTTCCTTCGTGCTGAACCAAAAATAAATTCCTTAAATTCTCTAAACAAAATACATTCATCATTATTCCATGGTTATATACATAACATTTCTAGCCTGGTAATATCTAAAGTTCTTTTCATTTTGTTTAATATTAGATATTCACAGCAAGGGTATTTACAAAACCACAAAGGAGAAACATTTATGGACAGAATATTCTCTCTATTAAAATCCTATTAATATCAGAAAGATCTTTTGAAATAAAATAATACAATGTCGGATACGTTCCTTCAATAGCATGTTTTATTTGCCACAGTAACGCATCAATTTTGGAAAACTTCTCTGTAATTGTTGTTAATGTCCCAGTACTGTTCCAGGTGAACTGTGGAATAAGTAAAATAAATTATTTTGGATTGTCCTGTGGTCGCATTATAAATACAAGCGTCTTTGCAAGAGGGAGGCAGGAAAGTCAGAGTTAGAGAAGGAGATGTAACAATGGAAACAGAGGTGGGGGTAGGAGTGTGTGAAGATGTAATACTGCTGGCTCTGAAGAGGGAGGAAGAAGTCATGATCAAAGAAATTCAAGAAAAGGCAGAGAAAACAGATTCTTCCTTAGAGTCTCCAGAAGGAATATGGTCCTGCAAACACCTTGATTTGGGGACTCCAACATCCAGAACTGTAAGATAATAAATTTGTGTTGTTTTAAGACTCACAGTTTACGATAATTCGTTACAGCAGCAATAATAAACTGATACATCTGTGTTTGATAGGAAAAGGCATGCTGTTTCCTTTTAAAGGTGAAAGACTCTCATCAAGTAAGGTATAATATCATGATCTTAACACTCAACAGGATAGAGTTTGACCACCAAGTCAAGTTTTTGTAATATTTTGTCCCAAGCTGTGTAAGCCCAAAGTAATATAGTTCATTGGGTAGATGAATAGAATTTTGACATTCGTTGCTCAAAAATGAAATAGAAACCACAATCTACTTCAGCTGTGTTGAGAATTTAAATCAAAGTATAAAATGGAAATCACTAGTCAATTAAAACAATTAGAATACAAAATTAATTAAGTCCTTATCATAAATAATGTCCCCGAAGAGACAATGTACCTATATTCTATTCACATAGATGTATTCTATTCCATACCCAATACAATGTCTTCTACTGGTTATAATCTATACAAAGAAAGTATGAGTCATGGACACTTGTTTTTCCCCCCTATTATTAAGTAATTTGACTACTTTCCATTATCTATACATGAAAAATGTTAAAAAAATGTTAGACAAGATATCTTGCTAACTTCTAATTTTATATTTCTGATTCTATAATAGTGATAGCTCAAGAAATTTGGGAATAATGGCAACATTTTTAAAATAAAACACATAAATATAAGCAATTTAGCATTTTCCTCAAGGATCCCTGTGTATAAAAGACAGAGGGTGCACAAGCTTTGATATAATTGATACCTAGCTGCAGAAATATTGAAATTAATGACTAGTGACTCCTCCTCTTTACTGGAGCTAACTCCATGTCAGAAATTTCATATAGGTTTCCTAAAATCATCATTACAATTCTAAATAGTGGATATTATGATTACATGTTTTCATAGATGACAAATAATTTTGTCCAGAATTACAAAGCCAATTAGTGGCAGAAAAGGATCAAATATAGTTTTGTTTGACAATAAAGCTCACACTCTTTTATCCCCTCACTTTACTTCTCTGCTAACTTTGTCATCAGGGAAAAAGAGACTCTTCCACTTCTACCACTGTTTATGCAAAACCCATCCCCAACCAACAAATCTCCCTCTAATATAAGTTTTCTTTTGCATAAAGAGTCATATTCTGTTTGGTGGCTTCTTTCCATAGCCTGGAATAGTCTCTGTTATAGTGTTTTTGTTTTTGTTTCATTTTGTTTTTGTATTTTTTAATAGTTTCTTTTAATTTTTTTTAAGATTTTATTTATTTATTTGAGAGAGAGAGAGACAGAGGCAGTGACAGAGATAGCGAGAGAGAACAAGAGCGGGGAGGAGAGGGAGAAGCAGGCTCCCCACTAAGCAGGGAACCTGACGCAGGGCTCGATCTCAGAACCCTGGGATCATGACCTGAGCCGAAGGCAGATGCTTAACCAACTGATCCGCTCAGGTGCCACATATTATAATGTATTTAGTGTGAGTTTGAATAAGTGAATAGGTTCCATTCATTCTGTTTAAGCTCCATGGAAACTAGTTAATTCTCTGCAAGGTTATAATTTCAATCAGAAATGTAGGAGAATGAGTGAAATTTCACATGCCTATTTCTTAATAACTTCAGAAAAAATAACATTTTTAAGGTAAAGCTATACTGATACATGCAAAATAACATTTCAGCGGTTTTATATCCTTGAACAGGATAGATGGGTAAAGAAATGAATGACTATTGTGTTTCATCACTAAAATATTTGATTTTTATATTATGTTTAATCCTCTAATCCTCCTTTTTTTTTTTTTTTCCTTTAGATCCTGTCTAGGTAGCTCATATAGTTAACATATTCACATACAGGGTAATAAAATCTAATATCTAAGTGACCAGCTTTGGGGTTTATAGTTCTCCTAGCATGCAAGCCTAGTCTTTAGTGAAATGCAAGAAAATAGTTTGTCTTTACTCTCTCATCATCTCTCTGTCCCTTTCTGTAAGATTTTGTGTAACCTGCCTTTCATGGTGATATTCTGTCAGAAAGACATTTTATCTCCTTTTGAGAACTGATCAAAACCCTAGACTCAAAAATGCTGAAATTGCTTCATTTATCTGTCAGGACATTCAAACCTCTCCAAGGCCAGAAGCCAAAAGAGGATCTGAAAGGGAAAATGGTATCAGAAATAGATCAACTTGACAGGATTTGCAACATTAAATTTTTTGGATGCTGCAGGAAGGTCTAGGGTCTGTGAACCGCAATTAGTCTTGTAGAAGCAAGAGCTAGAATACACAGATGGTGAAAACAATCCATGAGAAATCCAATCTACTTTGTCATTGAAAATAAATCATGTCCTTTTTGCTTTTATTTCCTGTAAACACTTATTCACAAATCATATATGATTAATTGAAACATGGTGACCATGCAAGGAAGGGTTTTTGCAAAAATCTGACCACTGTTTGTCAGATCATCACCCTTGTTCCAATTTTCAACCAATCACTCTGAGACCCATCTTATGACTACACCTAGGCAACTGTGAATGAGGTCATCCAACTAAGGGAAGAGGATTGCCAAGGGAAGGCACCCTCATAAAATCACTCCACATCTGACCTCAGGGTCTCAAAGAACTATTCTATCAATCAAATGCAGCTTGTGCACAACACTTTCCTCAAACATCTTATATCCCCTCTCTCAAAAGTCGATTTTCTCATAAAGGGATATTCAAGAAAACTAATTTGTTACAGGTATAACCATAATGATTTCAATTATATATCACTTTGATAGTTTCTCTTTAAGATTTGGAAAGGTCACAGCTAAAGTCATTTATATCTAAGATTTTCCTTGTGGAAATATATTATATAAATGATTAAATACTTTAATAGCAATTAAATGATTCAGATTTTACTTTTTGTCAGACTTAAGTTGCAATTATTGAGAAATGTGTTTATTTGTTCTAATTAAACTGAATCAAAATTTTTCAAAATATCTTATTTAAATATCTTAGACATGTACTGATTTTTTTGTGTTACTGATAATAATAATGTATGTTTTCTATCTTTATTTTCTATGATTAGATTAATTTATTGTTTTAGAATGTAATTAATATTTTTATTACATAATCTTTGTTGATTTCTTTTACTATAAGTTTACTGTTTTTCATCAACTATGGCTCTTTTGTTAATGTTTTCTATTTTTGTTTCTTGGGGAGCTTGATATTCCATTTTTTCCTATCTGCTTAAAATATGAACATAGATAATTGGCAAATATGTATATTAAATGCTCTACATTTCCCTTTGAGTATATTTTGTTGAATACCAGATATTTTGTTTTCATTATTTAACTTTTATATTTTCTTTTGTATTTCTTTGCTTTAACTCATATATTAATTACAAGTGGTTTAATTAATTTCTAGGCATTTATGGATTATCTAGTTGTCATTCTTTAATTAATTTTTAACTAAATCCCTCTGAAGCCAGTATACATACCCTAAGTAATTCCAATTCTTTAAAAAGCATTGTGGCTTTTTTTGATGGTCACTTTCAATAAATGTTTTATGTGTATTTGAAAGAATGTGAATTCTGTCATTGTCAGGTGCTATTATATCAATACCTATAGGTTGAGCTTAATTATGCTACTCAGAATTTCTAAATCCTTATTGAAAATTGTTTCTGCCTACTTTATCAGCTATTTAGACAGACATAGTGCTTATTAAGAGGTTACTTGTTATATAGAAATTTAGAAATGTGATATTGTCCTAGTGTTTTGACACCTGTATCCTTTAGGACATATCCCTCTTTATCTCTAGTAAAGCTTCTTGCCTGAAAAGCAGTGTCTGATGTTTGTAAGGCTTATCCCAGTTTTTCTTTGGCTAGTATTTTCAGAAAATGGCAATTTTTAAAAATTTATTCTATTTTTAACCATGCTATGCTCTTTATTTCATATATTTTTGTGTTTCCATCTGGGATCATTCTTCCACCTCAAAAACTCTTTAATATTTTCTTTTTTTTTTTTTAAGATTTTATTTATTTATTTGACAGAGAGAGACACAGTGAGAGAGGGAACACAAGCAGGGGGAGTGGGAGAGGGAGAAGCAGGCTTCCTGCAGAGCAGGGAGCCCAATGTGGGGCTCGATCCCAGGACCCTGGGATCATGACCTGAGCCCAAGGCAGATGCTTAACGACTGAGCCACCCAGGCGCCCTCTTTAATATTTTCTAACACAGTTATATTTGTGATATATTCTATTAGTCACTGTTTGAATAATTAATTTCATCTTCATTCATGGGAGATATTCTCACTGGGTTTACAATTTTAGGATAACAGCTTTTGTTTTGTGTTGGGTTTGCTGGTAGATACTATTTCATTTTTTTCTAGTTTCCATTGGTCACTCTCATTGTTTCTCCTTTCAAGGTAATGTCCCCCACATGAATATTTTTTAAACAAATATTTTCTTTTTGTCTGTAGTTTCTACATTCAAGGATGATATACCTAACTTGGTTTCTTTATGCTTATTCTGTTTGGACTTCACTGAGATATTTGAATCAACAGGAACATGTCTTTCATAATTTTTATAAAATTATCAGTAATATCTCTTCAAATACTCCTTTTGGCTCAATACCTACACTCTTTATGAAACTCCAATTATACATGTAATTTGACTATCATACATGCCTCTTATGCACTTTCCTTTTTCTTTCCACCTTTTCAATCAACCCTGAAAATGACCTGGAGCCTGGCAAAATATCATCCACAGCTAGTCATGGAGAGAAAACATTCCAAAGGGTAGGAGAGATGAAGACACAGTTGGGAATCAAACCTCTGTTGTAATTAACCACAAATAGGAAGGACATCACAAGCACAGAGAAACAAGAGGATCAGACCCCACATTGGCCAACCCTGGCACTAGGAAGACAAGTCCCTATAACCTGGTTTTGAAAACCAGCAGGGCTTAAGTCTAGGAGAGTTAGAAGGTTATAGGAAACCAAGTCCTCAACCATAAAAAGCCAACATAATAAATAACTCAACAGAAGACACATAACAGAAGCAGCAGTTTGAAAGGTACCTGGGATAAACATTAAGGAGATTTATTGACTAATCTTAGAACATGAGCCAGGAGATTTCTCTGGAAAAAAAAAAAAATCCTGGAAGGCACCGTTTAGCTTCCCCTCTCCCATCCTAGATTGCTGAATGCTTTTGGGAACCAGTTCTAAAACTCTACCTGTACCTGGCTAGCACCATGTGCGCTATCCTGGGATTCCCCTGCAGACGCACCCCACCCAAACTGCCTGCCTCAGCAAACGTCTATTTCAAGGTACTCCTGCCACACTTTACCACCTGGCAGGCAGTCCTGGCTGGAACCAATGCCCCTCCAAAGTAACACCTGCCCCAAAAGGAGAGCAGATAACACCACATACCAGTGTGCCCTCACTGGGCCTCTTAGCTGGCTGCTCAGGAAGCAAGTCCTCTTTTCAGTGCTACTGTGGCTGTGACAGAGACAGACTTCAGAGAGCTAGGCTGACTGCTGGTCCTACCCACTAGAGAGCCCATAGACTACAGCCAAGCCTCTCAATACGATGAGGAATAAACTATGCCCAGTGTGCCCACAGTAGCAAAGTAGTCATTGCAGCTGGCTAGGTTGAAAAGTAAGCCCCATCCACCAACATGTCCACAGCAATAGTAGCTCAGCTAAAAAAGGAGGGTATACATAGTTCACATCAGGGACACCCCTAGACACCTGGTTCTGGTGACCAGGGGATTCTGCTATAGGGTGTCACAGTGACTCTTCTACACCAGGCCACTATTTTTAAGTCTAGGACACATAGCTGAGTTACCTACATAGAAACAAAAACAGAGTTAAACAAAATGAGAATATGATCCAAATGAAAGAACAAAATTCCAGAAAAAGAGCTAAATGAAATGAAGATAAACAATATGTCTAATGATGATATCAAAGTAATAGTCATCAAGTTACTCAACTGCACTTGAGAGGAGTGGATAAACTCAGTAAGAACTTCAACAAAGAGATAGAAAATAAAAAATAAAAAAAAAAGAGCTGAAGAATATAATAACTGAAATAAAAAATATACAATAAAAAATCAACAGCTGGGGCATCTGGGTGGCTTGGTCATTAAGCATCTGTCTTCAGCTCAGGTCATGATCACAGGGTCCTGGGATCAAGCCCCACATTGGGCTCCCTGCTCCATGGGAAGCCTGCTTCTCCCTCTCGCACTCTCTCTGCTTGTGTTCCCCTCTCTTGCTATGACTCTCTCTGTCAAATAAATAAATAAAATCTTTTAAAAAAAAAAATAAAATAAAAATAAAAAATCAACAGCAGAACACATGATGCAGAATAATGGATCAGTGATCTGGAAGACAGGGTAATGGAAAGCAACCAAGTTGAATAGCAAAAAGAAAAAAATATATTAGAATAGGCTAAGGAAACTCTGTGACACCATCAAACATAATATTCGCACAAAAGAGACAAAGGGCCAGAAACCTTATCTGAAGAAATAATACCTGAAAACTTCCCTAATTTGGGAAAGAAAACATCTAGGTCCAGGAATCGCTAAGAGCACCTAACGAGAGAAACACAGCAAAGTCCAGTCCAAGACACATAATGTGTTGGCAAAATATAATGGTCAAGAGAGAATTTCAGCAAGAAAAAAAAAAAAAAAAAAGTTACATACAAGGGAAATGCCATAAGGTTATCAGGTGATTTTTTAGCAGAAACTTTGAAGGCCAGAAGAAAGTGGCATGATATATTCAAAGTACTGTGAGGAAAAAAATAAAAAATAAAACAAAAAACATCTACAACCAAGAATATTCCATTCTAAAATGTTATCATTCAGAATTGAAGAGTTTCTCAGAAAAGCTGAAGGATAAAGAAATTCATCACCACTAAACCAGTCTTACCAGAAATGTTAAAGAAATTCTTTAACTGGGGAAAAAAGTCCATAATTAAAAGAAAATTATGAAAGAGAAAAAATTTCACTGGTAAAAGCAAACATATAATAATAGATTAATCACTTTTAAAGCCAGTATAGAGGGTAAAACACAAAAGGAGTAAAATCAATTTTATCTACAAAAATTAGTTAATACACAAAATAAAAAGATGTAAAATATGACATAATATACATAAAATGTGGAGGTGAGAGTAAAAATTTAGAATGTGGTCAAACTTAAGCAACCATGAACTTAATATAGATGGCTATATGCATAGAATGTTATGTATAAACCCCATGATAACCACCAATCAAAAACCTATTATAGATATACATAAAATAAGAGAAAGGAACCAAAGCATAACAGTAAAGAAAGCCATCAAGCCACAAAAGAACAAGAAGGAACAGAAAAACTACAAAAACAAGTAACAAAATGGCAGTAAGTACATACATAACAGTAATTACTTTAAAGGTAAACGAACTAAATGCTCCAATCAAAATAAACAGGTGACTGAATGGATTAAAACAAAGACCCATCTGTCTGCTGCCCACAAGAGACTTACTTCAGACCTAAAGACTGACACAGACTGAAATTGAAGGAATGGAAAAAAGGTGTTCCACACAAATGGAAGAAAAAAAAAAAGCTGAGATAGCTTACTTACATCAAACACAATGGACTTTAAAACAGAGACTAGCAAGAATTAAAGAAGTGTGTTATGTAATGATAAGGGGATCAATCCAACAGGAGGATATAACAATTACAAATATCCATGCACTCGATATTGGAGCACCTAAATACATAAAGCAAATATTAACAGACATAAAAGGAGAAATTGACAGTAATCCGTAATAGGGGATTTTGACACCTTACATATATCAATGGATAAATCATCCAGACAGAAAATCAACAAGAAAACAGTGTGACACACTAGACCAGATGGAATTAACAGATTTATACAGAACATTTCACCCAAAACCAGCAGAATACTATAGTTTCCAAATGTATATAAAACATTTTCCAGGATAGATCATATATTAAGCCACACAACAAATCTTAATAAATTTAAGAAGATAAAATCATATCAAGTATTTTTCCTGACCACAACAATAGGAAACTAGAAATCAATTATAAGAAAAAAAATGGGAAAAAAACACAAATATGTGGAGGCTATAAAACATGCTTCTAAGCAATGGGCCAATGAAGAAATCAAAAAGAAAATTAAAAAAAATGAAGGCAAATAAAAATGAAAACACCTTTGGAATGCAGCAAAAGCCGTTCTGAGAGAGAAGTTTATAGTGATGCAGGTCTACCTCAAAAAAAACAAGAACAATCTCAAACAACGTAATGTTACACCTAAAGGAACTAGAAAGAGAAAAAGTTCAAAGTGAGTTGAAAAAAGGAAATAGAGATTACAGTGGAAATAAAAGATAAAAAATACAACAACAACAAAAAAAATGGAAAAGACCAGTGAAACCAAGATTCCTGATTCCTTGAAAAGATAAACAAAATTGATAAACATTTAGCCAGACTCATCAAGGAAAAAGGAGGACTCAAATAAATATTCAGAAATGAAGGAGAAATAACCACCACAGAAATACGAGAATAATAAAAGAGTATGAAAAATTATATGCAAACAAATTGGGTAACCTAGAAGAAATGAATAAATTCCTAGAAACACAGAATCTTCCAAACTGAATTAGGAAAAAGTAGAAAATTTGAACAGACCTATTAAAAGTAAGAAAATTGGACAGATAGTAGAAAGAGAAACTAAGGAAACAATCCTATTCGCAAGTGCACCAAAAAGAAAAAAAAATATCTAGGAATGAATTTAACCAAGGGGGTGAAATACTCTGAAAACTAAGACACTGATGAAAACAATTTTAAATGATACAAACAAATGGAAAGATATACGCCGCTCGTAGATAGGAAAAATATTGTTAAAATGTCAAAACTATCTCCAGACTCAATGCAAGACCTACCACAATACCAATAATATTTTCCATAGAACTAGAACAAAAAATCCCAAAATTTGTATGGAATCACAGAAGACCTCAAATGTTCAAAGCAATGTTGAGTAAGAGGAACAAAGCTGAAGATAGAAAATCCCAAATTTTGAAATATACTAACCAAACAGTATGGTACTGGCACAATAACAGACACATAGATCAGTGGAACAGGATAGAGGGCCCAGAAATAAACCCATGTTTATATGGTTAATTAATCTATGATAAAGAAGACAAGAATATACAATGGGGAGAAAACAGCCTTTTCAATAAACAATGCTGGGAAAACTGGCCAGCTGCATGCAAAAGAATGATACTGGACCACTTTCTTACATCATATACAAAAATAAACTCAAAATGGATTAAAGACCTCAATGTGATTTTGAAACTATAAAACTCCTGAAAGAAAATGTAGGCAGTAATCTTTTGGAGATCAACCTTAGTAACATATTTATGGGTATGTCTCCTCAGGTAAGGAAAACAAAAGCAAAAATAAACTATTGGGACTATACCAAAATTAAGTTTTTGCACAGAAAAAAATTAAAATGAGAAGGGAACCTACTAAATGGGGGAATACATTTTCAAATAATATATCCAATACATTGCATGGTATTGAGGTTTTAATTTTTTGAAATCTATAATTATAAAATAAATTACCCAATATTCAAATCCATGTTATATATGTATCATACAAAAATAAATACATGAGTATATAAAAGAATATAATAGACAAGTATACTGAAGTGTAGTTGGGGACCTCTGTTTTTTTTTTTTTTTTTGAAAGCCAACTTATAAGCGAGATTTATTTTAGTAATTTGAATCGAGAAAACCTATTAAAATTTTTTTAAAGCATGAATATTAAAATGGCAAGAAAAACAACAGAATATGTATTATTTGTGTTTTAAAGGCCTCTACTAAAAATTCTTGGTTACTACTGTTAACTATATGAATGAGACTACATCAACTCTTAGGGCAGGACAGTTAATATTATTTATTGTTAAATTAAATCCATATCCAAAATTAAAAAATCTCTATTAAAACTAATGAAATTGATTCTGATAGATTGACATTTTTGTTTTAATCTACAAGATGGGTCAAAAAGTAAATAACATTATCATTAAATATAAATATTCATATTTTATAAGGTTACACTATTTAGTTCAAAAGATAAACGGAAAGTTATAACTTTCTAGGAATTTCAGTGCAACTAAATCTACATGCATCCTCCATCCCACAGATGTGCTACTTTATTGCACACACATTTTAAACAGCAATATATTGTATAGGTACAATAGAAATAGTGTTTTATCCTCATAACATTTTCACTTTTTATTCTGTAGATATTTGTCTTTGTTCAAATGTTTCTGCAAAAGCATATGTAACTTGAAAAGCTCATCTCTATTTTTCATTCCAAATGTATCATGTTAAAATACATGACACAGAGATCTATTGTGAATCTAAATGAATCTTATTTATTTAATGCAAAATAGAGATATTGGTTCTGATTTATAAGGTGTTATAAGGATTAGAGTATTTGTATATAGGATATAAAATATATAATGCATAGCTTATGTTATATTGATATATAATACATATATACACAACCATATACATATATTTTAGACATATCTTTTTAGGATATGCAGTCATGATTTACCATATTCAATGTATTTTCTTGAATAAGTTTATGTGGATGTCTTTGGACTTCAATCTATATTGTGTTCTATGCTTGATGCATAACCGTCATCTTGGAATGGAACTTCCACTTTCCTTTTTTTCTCATTTCTATTTCCAGTACCCCATATTTTCCTTTTTCTTACTTTCCTTCATTTATTATTAAGTGAATGAAGACTTTTTGAGGACTTACATGTCTGAAAATGATTTTCTTCTATCTTACATATGATTGATATAATTCCTGTTCATAAAATTTTGGTTTAACAATTTAACTTTATCGGGTTTTAATATATCTCTTTCTTCTGAAATTCAAGTCCTTCATTTCTTGGAACTTAAAAAATTATTTTATTGACTATTTCTTCTCTAGGTTCGCTGTCCAAGCTATCTGAAATCATTTAGGTAGCTAAACTGCTGGACTGGCACCCTAATTTTATTTTTCTACTTTCAATCTTTTATGTTCTACTAAGAAATTTTCTTAATCTTTTATTTCAAACTTTCAGAAAATTGTAGTTTTGTGTTTATAGTTTTAATTCCAAGATCTTTTTGTTCCCTGCATATCCCTTTGCATAGTGTTTTGTTCTTGCTTCATTGTTACAATATATTCTTTCTTTGTGGTGATACTAATAATTTAATACCCTTCTCCTTAGTTGATTTAGTTCATACAGTTTTTTTTTCTATTTCCCCAATTTAGTTCATATCTTTCATGTTAAACCTTTTTTTTTCAAATATTTGTTATTACTTCTTTTTCTGTTCATAATCAACAGTGTTAAATTACAAAAAAAAATCACAAATCTAAATTGGGAATATGATATGCTACAACAAAGAAAGTAGAGATGAGAAACTGAATGAAGGGAAAAGAAAAGGGGGAATTAGGAAAAAATAGAAAATTACTTGTGATGCAATATGACTCCTCATCACAATGTCCCAAACCATCAAAAATATGTATAAATAATAAATTTTGGCTCTTTCAAAACTGAGGAAAATTAATGTTTCATCCTGGTTACTGGAACAAAGAAATGTAAATATGATGAGACAGCTGCAAGTAGTCAAAGGAAAATGGAAGAAATAAACTGATCTAAACTTCTAATAAATAGAATCCTTTAAAAACAAGTCTGGGGGCACCTGAGTGGTTCAGTGAATTAAGCCTCTGCCTTCGGATCAGGTCATGATCCCAGAGTACTGTGATAGAGCCCCACATTAGGCTTCCTGCTCAGCGGGGAGTCTGCTTCTTCTTCTGTCCCTCACCCTTCTCACTCTCTCTCTCTCAAATAAATAAAATCTTTAAAAAACAAAACAAAAAACAAGTCTGGTTTTGGAGTATCATAGTTAATAGAATTAGTGTTGAAGCAAACATAACCAAATTTCCAGAACGCAAGGGGCCCCCAAGCTAGTATCTGGATTGCATTCAAATGGAGTAATCATTCTTCATCACAAGAGTAACAAGAATGATTTAACTATTTTTCACCAGCTTATTCAGTAGTCATTATGAAAGAAATATTAGTGGTTTCTTTTTACATTTCATTTCTTTGTGTGTGTGTGTGTGTCATATATATAGTTTTTTTTATTATATTATGTTAATCACCATACATTACATCATTAGTTTTTGATGTAGTGTTCCATGATTCATTGTTTGTGTATAACACCCAGTGCTCCATGCAGAATGTGCCCTCCTTAATACCCATCACCAGGCTAACCCCCCCACCCCCGTCCCCTCTAGAACCCTCAGTTTGTTTCTCAGAGCCCATAGTCTTGAGAAAGACATGTATCATATGATCTCACTGATATGAGGAATTCTTAATCTCAGGAAACAAACTGAGGGTTGCTGGAGTGGTGGGGGGTGGGACGGATGGGGTGGCTGGGTGATAGACACTGGGGAGGGTATGTGCTATGGTGAGCGCTGTGAATTGTGTAAGACTGTTGAATCATGAGAGACTACATTTCATTTCAATACTGAAGCAGACTTCTCATTCTAATACATGAGCAATTGTTAATGGAAACTTTTAATTTTTATTTCACAGCATTGCAAGCTTTTCTTTATTGTTTTAAATGGATAAAGTTGTATTTTTTTAAGTATTCCATTCTACATGGCCATAAGATTAAAATATTTCTTCCTCCTAGAAAATTATGGGACTCAAAGAAACCAGGGACTCAAGAAATTAATGTACAGAGTCTCTTACATAATAAGCATCTGTTTCTTTATATTTGAAAAACTTTCATATATATGTGTTTGTGTATATGCACATAAAATCCTGCAAAACCTTTAATAATTATACTAATATGTAATTTACAAAGATCATAAAAATTTCAAACATTAAGCATATTTCTGAAAGCACTCCTTTGGAAGCTTAAAATGAACACACTGAGGAGCTTATTTCAATAAACTTTGCATCTGTTTTCTATATTAAACAACTAAGGTACACAGGTGTTTTTGAAAATTATTTTTTAACATGAAGAGTCGCTTATTATTACATTAATGGTGTCTTGTATTTGTATGAGTACAAGCTTAATTCCTAATTCAAATTTAATCACATTTGAACAAAATCCCAAATCAGGCAAAAAAGTCTGTATTTGACTTCCACAATTTAAAAAGACATTGACAAAATGAAAAAAGTTGAGCAAACCCCCAAAACTGATTAACTTTTACATTTAGACCTAGTTAATTTCAACCAGATCAATATGTTAACAGATCAACTTAAAGAATGAGTTTTCACGAGGGACCAGTTAATATTTATTTTCTCTAAGGATTAAATTAGAAAAAAAAAAAACAAGGAGTGCAACATGAGGATTCAAATTAGAAATAATGAAATATACTGAAATTTGCGTTATAAATATCACAAAAGATGTTCTTGAGGCTGTGAATTGCCTTTGCAGGTGCTAAAACTAATCTTCATCTATAATCTATGTAAGATAATATATGTGGCTTTACCTGCCAACAGTTGTACAAGTGAAGGTAGCCTTATCTTAACATTGTGATATAATAACAAGTTATAGCTAAGGATTCTTCATGTATCTTTTTGTTGTTAATAAAGTAGGTTAGAAATTTTTATTGTGGGGGCACCTGGGTGGCTCAGTTGGTTAAACGACTGCCTTCGGCTCAGGTCATGATCCTGGAGTCCCGGGATCGAGTCCCGCATCGGGCTCCCTGCTCAGCAGGGGGTCTGCTTCTCCCTCTGCCCTCTTCCCTCTCGTGCTCTCTCTCTCTCTCATTCTCTCTCTCAAATAAATAAATAAAATCTTTAAAAAAATTAAAAAAAAAGAAATTTTTATTGTGAAGAAATTAAAGAGATTTATTGAGTCCCCTAATCCAGTCTCTTGTCACAAGACGCTTGTTCTCTTTGTTATAGAATGGGCTGAAAATAAATTTTAATCTTGAAAAATAGTTCTATAGTTTCTGCGATAGAATTCAAAATTTGCATTAAAAAAGAGCACAATTTCTCCTCTTTTTTAATAATTTAAATGGCATTTGCCCTTTTCATTTTTAAGATAAAAGTTTTCAAATTAATATTCATGAAGTTTTTATACATTAAATTAGTTCATATTTAATCTTCTGATTATTTCTTCCCCAAAACAATCAGTTCATTTATTATTTCAGAATATTAGAAGTAAATCTAGGTATCATTAATACCGTTTGTTTTACAGGGAATCCTTATATGAATACAAATTATTATAAGAATTATTAAAAACTGTAAGACCGTGAATAGGGAGGTGGCAAATATTTAAATAAGACATTGTGATCAGAGGAATGAAAATTTAGGTTTATATTGGATTTCTTTATCTTCTCAATCATTTATTTGCTCCTGGGAATAGCCTGCCACATAATTTCTAACACTTCTCAGAAGTTTAAAGATGTCATATGCGTTTTTATTTTTCTTTCACTTCAGTTCTAAGTATTATTTGTGGTTGCTGAGATTTACCTGTTTACATTTTATAGCCTACTATTGTGAAATGTACTACTGTGATATTAGCTAATACTTTGGCAATATATCCAAGTGATAATAGCCAAATAAAATTTATTCTTTGTTTGTTAACTTATAACACCTTCTCCTATATTGAGAATTATATCAGGTCTTTCATATATTTAGTACCTTAATCATTTCTATAATCTTGAAGTCTTTTATATGATAATATCCATAAAAATATATTTAGGATATCAACTAAATTTCAATCTATTCTTAAGCAGTCTGCAAATTCTTAATGAAGGATTGGGTTTATGTTTGAAGGAAAAATAGAATCTCTTTACATTTTCAAAATTAGAATTTTTGACATATAAGTTATAAGAAATGAATACATTGACACCATTACAAATTTCTTTATTAAAATAATATTTCCTACAATACATATAAATAAAAACTTTTCCAAAGTGTATGCTGTTCTTAGCAGGCCTTATTTGAATATTTCTTTGTCTTAGATTGTGTTCTTCAGGAAACAGAATAGGAAGCTAAGTCTTATCTGTTACTGTTTTATAAGGAAATATAACCTCCATCATGAGGGGAAAAAAGGCATGATGCAGACAAGGATACCGTCAACTAATACAGAGTTATTTTACTGAAAGGGGTGCTGTCTAATTTTAGATGACTGCCTGCAAGAGTATGAACTACTGTACTTCAGATATTATCTACCTGAGTGGAAGAGTAGTGGCAGTGAGGAAGAAAAAGGAATGTTTATTAGTCAAAGATTTACTCTGTATTTCTGGCTTATATGTGCTTTGGTGGCTGGTGGGTCTGCAGTGTTTCATCTCTTAGTAATAAGCAGAAAAAACTCAAAGTTGGATAAAAGAAGGGCTCTTTATAAGAATGAACCTAGGCACTGGGTAGTTGTGCTAACCTTCATCTATCAGGGCCCTTTCAGTGATGGCTGCTTCAGCCGTGACTGGATGCCATAAAACACAATGCAAGGATGCAATCAGGGTTAGGCAAGGCAGGAACTTGCCTTGATTGCTAAATTTAAGAGGACACCAAATTCAGCAGTCAAGATAAACAATATTTTAAAGTAATATTTAAAAAAAAACAAAATTAATGCAAAACTCCGGGATAAACAAAATATTGAAATTGAAAACAAAGGCCATTTGTCAGTTTGGTGCCTCTGAGCTGTGCAAAGGCAGCATCTCCTTCTATTCGGTCAGAATTTCCCAGCCAATGTGATCATCTCATCTAGTCCCCTGTTGGGCAGGTTTAGGAGGATTGAAAGTGCTATGCAAAACAGATTTAGCAATGTGGGTCCTGATACGTAGGCATGTGTGTGGGTTTAATTGTAGAACATTAACTTTTTCTACTTAGTTCAAAATAAGGGAGAATGTTTTGGTAAGTATCTATATAGGTACACATTTTTCTTCTGTCTTAGCCTCTAATATGACTACCTGACAAAGGTTAAAAAAAATGACCTACTAGCAAGTAAGGACAATGAGATCTGAGGTCGTCCACAAGTAGTGGTCTGATATGCCCATTGTGTGAATTTAATGTTTATTGGATTATCATGGCATAACTGTTACTCAAAGGGAAGTACACACAGTCTCAAATCACTTTAGTCACCTAAAAAACTTGAGAAAAATTTTCCACTGATTAAAATCCTAATTTTAATTAAATTATAAGTTTAATTAAAGATAAGATAAATTATCTTATACTTTACTTAAAATGCATGTGCTCTTCTATCAGATTTTGTTTCTGCATACGACATTGTCTTTGTTATCTTTATAGACTTGTGCAAAAAATTAAAGAATAGTATCATATTGCTTGGATTCTGTTACATATACGTATGTGTAGTTATAGTATTCTTACATTATCAGATAAGAAAACTTTAAAATTAATCAAGTATATGTCAAAAAAATGTGAAATGAGACTTTCCCTTGTCTGTAGGATTTGACAGTTTTCTCTCTGTTGAGATCATCATATGGATTTTTGAATATGGTGAATCACATCAATTGATGTTAAAAACTTAAACCAAACTTGTCTTTCTGAGATAAATTCTACTTCATCATTATGTACTTTCATATTTATTGCTACTTTTCATATATTAAAATTTTGTTAAAGACTTTTGCATTTATATTACTGAGTGATATTGATATGAAGATTTCTTGTTATGTCTTTGGTTTTACCATAGGGCAATGCTATCCTCATAAAATAAACTTTCTCTTCCTTTAACTTTTTTTTCTCTTCCTTTAACTTTTGAAAATTTTTATCAAGGATTGGTATCTTTCCTTAACTATTTGATGTATGTCAGCAGTGAAGCCAAATTGCTTTCAGATTTTCTTTATGGAAAGATTTTAATTATTAATTTAAATGTTTTACCTTTACCTAATTAATTTAAATACATTAGACAGTAATTTAAATTCAAATGAATAAATAAGGGGTGCCAATAAAGGATACATAGTAAAATATAAAGACAATATAAATGTATTTTGTGTGTATTTTTATCTGATTTAAAAGAAACCTGTATAAAGCAAAATTATAAAACATTGTTCTTAATATATATAAAACCTGGTTCATAATACACAAAAAGTAATTTGTGTGATAATAGCACAAAATAGTGGAGAGGCAATAGAGCTGCATAAAAGCAAAGTTTTTTTATAATACTGAAATTAAGTTGGTATTAAATTAAAGTGGGTTGTTGTAAATAAAGAGATTAATTTACACCCCAGAAAAAACATTAAAAATATAACCCAAAAATGTTTGGTAAAATAAATAAAAAGGGAATTAAAATAGTTTACTAGAAAATATGTACTTAATGTTAAAAAAAAGGAAATAGAGGGATATACAAACAAAAAATTTTTAAATAGAAAAAATATTAAAATGTCAGACATAAGTCATACTCTATTAGTAATTACATTGAATGTCAATAGGTTAAACAACCATTCAAAAGTCATAAATTGGCATAATGGAAAATTAAAAACAAAAACAAAAAAAGCATGAACCAACTATAGGCACACCTCTGAGATGTTGCAGTTTCAATTCCAAACCACTGCAATAAAGTGAATGTTGCAGTAAAGAAAGTCGAATTAATTTTCTAATTTTTCAATGTATATAAAAGTTATGTTTATAATATACTATAGTCTATTAAGTGTGAGATATCAATATGTGTAAATATATAATGTTCATACCTTAATTTAAAATAATTTATTCCAGAGAGCCTGGGTGGCTCAGTCATTTAACTCAGTCAGTCCAATTCTTGGTTTCAGCTCATGTCACGATCTTAGGGTAGTGGAATTAAGCCCTGCATCGAGCTCCCTGCTCAGTGGCGAGTCTACTTCCCCTTTCTCTCTCCATCTGTCCCCCTCCACTCATGTACTTTCTCTCGCTGTAAAATGAATAAATAAATCTTTCAAAAATATTAAAAATTTAAAAAATAAGTTATTGCTAAAAAATGCTAGCCATCATCTGACCTTCTGTGGGTTATAATCACTAATCATACATCACCATAACAAATATAATAATAAAAAGTCCGAAATATTGTGAGAATTACCAAAATGTGACACAGAGACACAAAGTGAGCAAATGCAGTCAAAATAATGGCATCATTAGACTTGTTCATGCAAGGTTGTCGCGTAGCTTCAATTTGTAAAAAATGCAGTATCTGTGAAGTACAATAAAGCAAAGCACAATAAAATGAGGTATGCTTTTATTTTCTATTTTTAGGAAACACACTTTACTCTCAAAGACAAAAATAAGTTGAAATTAAAATGACAGAAAAAGGGGGCGCCTGGGTGGCTCAGTCGTTAAGCGTCTGCCTTCGGCTCAGGTCATGATCCCAGGGTCCTGGGATCGAGCGCATCCGGCTCCCTGCTTGGCGGGAAGCCTGCTTCTCCCTCTCCCACTCCCCCTGCTTGTGTTCCCTCTCTCACTGTGTCTCTCTCTGTCAAATAAATAAATAAAATCTTTAAAAAAATAAAATAAAATGACAGAAAAAGTATACCATGCAAATCATAACTAAAAGAGATCTGTGATATCTACACTATTGTCAAAATAGACCTTAAGGCAAAAATTACTGAGATAAAGAAAAACAGTTTATAATGATCAAAAGGTCAACCCATCAAGAAAACATAAAATTTAGGGCGCCTGGGTGGCTCAGTTGGTTGAGCGACTGCCTTCGGCTCAGGTCATGATCCTGGAGTCCCTGGATCGAGTCCCGCAGCGGGCTCCCTGCTCAGCGAGGAGCCTGCTTCTCCCTCTAACCCTCCCCCCTCTCATGTACTCTCTCTCTCTCTCATTCTCACTCTCTCAAATAAATAAATAAATCTTTAAAAAAAAAAAAGAAAAGAAAACATAAAATTTATAAACATATACATGCCTAAAAATAGAGCCCTTATAGGTATAAAACAATTTACTCGACAAACAGAATATATATCCTTTTCAAATGTATATGAAACTTTGTCCAAGATAAAGTTAGATTAGGACATAAAACAAATTTCAGTTAAGTTTAAAATGAGTGAAATGATATAAAATATGTTTTCCTACCATAATGGAATGAAAATGAAAATCAAGAAAAGAAAATTTTAGAACTTCACATTCCTTACAGTATTGCATGTTCTCTTTTGTGGTGAGATATTTGTATACAAACCGTACATTCTGTATAGTGTACAGTTGACCCTTGAACGAAGCAAGGGTTAGGGGTGCCAAACCCCATACATTTGAAAACCTGCATATAACTTTTGACTCTCCCAAAACTTAACTACCTACCTCCTATCTAATAGCCTAGTTTTGACTGGAAACCTCACCAATAACATAAACAGTTGATCAACACACATTTTTCTGTTGTGTGCATTATATTTACTGTATTCTTAAAATGCGCTAGAGAAAAGAAAATGTTATTAAAATCATAAGTAAAAAAATGAATTTACAGAACTAAACTAAAAAATCTGTGTATAAATGGACATGCACAGGTCAAACCCGTGTTTTACAAGGGTCAACTGTATTTCTCTTTACCCTTTTACCTCCTGTACTTTGCATGTCCCCTACAGGACTGATTTTTTAAAGTCAGAAAATATAAATATTCAATAGGGAGGGGGAAAAAAGGCCAAAACATAAGAACAAGTAACTCACAAAAATTAAATGCAAGCTGGTAACACAAACAGATGTAAATAAGATACATTAGTTGATGAAATTGTTCAGTATTAAAAGTGATAATAGTCTGGATAGGGAAGAATAAGACAAATAAGACTCTTCAATATGTATCACTGGCAAAAGTATAAATTGATACATTTTAGAGGGAATTTAACATTTTATGCACAATTCATCAGAGCAATGTAATCTGGGAACTTATCTGGAAGGAAAAAAATGATAGAGATGGCTGAAGAATTTGCCAAAGGGGCTCATTCCAATTGGCTCAAATTCCAGTTTGATCTCAAATGAAAAATAAGGGTTATAGATTTAATTTCAATGGCAATCAAGCTATAATAGTGACAGAGCTATTGAGATAAATGAGAAACAAAATAATCAAAGAGCTTATTTTTCTAAATAAAATAGAATTAACACTTGAGAAATGTCTACATTTAATGACCAAATGGGACTTCGTAAGCATGTGATATAAACTAAAAGGAACGGTCAAAGATCTGAAGAATGGGTAACAAAGATAAGACAGTGCTTCAGGAATATGAACAATAAACCTTGTCAAAAATTTTGCTGAGATGTCAAGTTAAAGCAAAGAGACTGAAAGATGTCCTGCCCATTGGATTTATGATGTTAAGGTCATCAGGAAACTTAGTAAGAATTGGTTTATTCAGCTACACCTAATAAAAATATTTTTCATAAAGAATGCTCTGTTTCAATAACTTATTTCCCTTTTACACTAAACATAACCCCTCCTCCACAAATCAACTTATTTCCAACTTTAGCCTTCTTAAATTAATTTAGAGTCATAGTTTGAGAATCAACTACCATGATTTGGAAAAGGCAAGAGGAGTTTCCTTATCACCCAGACTTAGAGGTAAGAATAGGGTTGCCCAGCTAAAGTGGATGTCAGTACCAAACTCCTGATTTAACCTACCCATTCTAACCTCTTATACCCACAGTCTCTGTTATCTCAAATATTTAAAACTACTTTCATTCCCTCAGGCCAAAATGGATAGAATCATCTTTTACTTATTTCTTTCACATTACACTTCCATGTTAGCAAATCCTGTGGACTCTACTTCCAACTGTAACTAGAATGCCATTATTTACCATTCCTTACTGCTATTATTTATTCCAACTTATTGTCTTCTTACACCTGAATTATTGTAAAAACCTTCAAATTTTTCACTCTGCTTTCACCTTGCTTTTCCAGATTCTGTTCTTAAAACAAGAGCCAAATTGATCTCTATATATTTGAAATTAGTATATTCTAATTCTTTGACTTTGGTCTCTCTAATGATGTCTGTTTTAACACAAAATATGTAAAGTCCTTATAATGACCTTTGGTATTTCACTAACCTCAATTCCTCCTCTCACCCAACCACACTAATTATCTTGTTGTTCATAGAGCCTCCTATGCATGCTTTCTCAAAGCCTTTGCTAATCATTTTCCTTTATGAACACTTTCTTTTTGCCTTTTCTTAAATTTACCCTTCTCATTGAGACATTTCCTGACTACCCTTACTTACCATTGTTAATCCCAAATCCAGCTTTCCCTATTCCGCTTCCTTGTTTTTTTTTTCTATCATTTCCATCATTATCTAATGTCCTATATTTTACTCATTGCTACACACCTAGCACCTAGAATAATATTACTGCACAGTAGCTGCTCAATTAATATTTGATGACTTAATGAAATATCCACTGAAATATTCATCATTATGTTTGATCCGTAATGAAAGGTTTCTTTTTCTTTTCTGCCTGTCTTTTATGTCCAGAATTATTTTCCCTCTTATGTGTTTTCTAGGAGGCAGAAATTATTCTGTTGTTTCCTACTTATCAAAATTTCTGTATGACACCCAGAGGTTTATTACTCAGATTCACTGTAAGCCATACCTTTGATGGGGTCTTCAATCACTCCAATTTTTCTTTCTGGCCTTGAAAACTCATGTGACATATTTTACTTCCACAGAAATTCAGTAGAAAAATAGAGTACAGATCATTTTTCTCCAGACTGCTCAATACTGCTTCCCCTCTGTCTTCCTTTGCCTACCTGCCCTCATCTTTTCTGTTTTAAGTTTTTATTTAACTTCCAGTTACTTAACATATAGTGTAGTATTAGTTTCAGGTGTAGAATTTAGTGATTCACATTTACATATAATACCTGCTCACCTGCCCTCATCTGGAGAGAAGTATTTTCCTATTCCAATTTCTTCCTTACTTCACAAGCAAACAAGCATTTATACTTGATCCTATATTTCCCATTTCCCTTATTTTCCTATGCCCCTACACAGCAAGAATTATCAAAGGTAAAAAAATAAACAAAACCCAATTGCTACCTGCACTTTTAGCTACAAATTACACTGTAGAATTTTGGTAAACTAAATTGGACTGTATGACCTAACTAATAGACTCAAAATAAAATCTTAAGTGTTACCACTTGGTAAGGAAAGGTCATCACAATGATCATCCAATCAATGACAAAGGAAATGGAATAATGGCCCATTTGACCCCCATGCCTACAGTGAGTAGTGCAGATGGAATCCTAAGTCTTAGCTGACCTCTGGAGAAGAATAACTAGGAGGAAGAGGCAGGAAGTTGAGTGGGGAGGAGGCTGCTGAGAGGGTGGATACCAGATAGTCCCTCAAGCCACACTGGAGGTAAAAGAGAAGAGAGACCCAGAGAGCTGACTTAATGCCCAAGCAAGAAGAAGAAGAAGGGAAAAGGGGACGGGGAGGAAGGGGAGGTGGGGGAGGAGGGGAAGG
>NC_138370.1:51093118-51106281 GCF_054177405.1 Leptonychotes weddellii | reverse complement strand
TTTTACCTTAAAATGTCTCCCCTTCAATTACATTTTTTTGTTTTGTTTTAAGATTTTATTTATTTATTTGACAGAGAGAGAGAAAGAGAGAGTGAGTGCACAAGCAGGAGGAGCAGGGGGAAAGGGAGAAGCAGGCTCCCCATTGAGCAACGAGACTGACACGGCCTCGATCCCAGGACCCTGAGATCATGATCTGAGCTGAAGGCAGATGCTTAACCGACTGAGCCACCCAGGTGCCACCCCTTCAATTACATTTCTTATAGAATACTGATTATGTGTCTTTGGCTTAGAAGTCAGGGGCATAAAATTATCCAGACTTTATGTATACCTTCTTTGCAATTAAAAATATGCAATTACAAGGGTGCCTGGATAGTTAAGCATTCAACTCTTGATTTCAGCTCAGGTCATTATCTCATGGTTGTAGGACCATGTCGGGCTCCACGCTCAGCATGGAGTCTGCGTGAGAGTCTCTTGCTCCCTCTGCCTCTGCCCCTCCCCCCACACGCTCACTCTCTCTCTCTCAAAATAAATAAAATCTTTTTAAAAAGGAAAAAATTTCAATTATAAACATATATGTAACTTTTAGTATTTTTCCTTTTCTCTAGGTAACTGTCTTTTGGTTGCCTATCTTAGTTTGTCTTCCTCCAGAAGCAGTTATCAAGATAAGGATATGAGTGTGATTAATTAGTTGGGAACAGATTTCAGTAAACACTGTTAATGGAGTGAGAAAGTGAGACAGAAAAGAAAGGAAACCATTAAAGAGGATGTTATCAAGTCATCAACTGTGGACAAAGGAGTACCCTGATTCCACTGGGAATTCTAAGAGATCACTGAGAAACTTCCACTGAATTATTCCCATAAAAGGCAAGGGAGTGGGTATTTAAATGCCAAATCCTCATTCATCACTGCTGGAGGACTGCTTCTAGAGGCATGGACTCCAAGACAATTTCAGATTGCCTCTCTTGTGTTGAGGCTGCTCCTGACATCAAGAAAAAGCCTTGAAGCAGAGATTTGCAGGTGACTCCACAGCATCCCTGTGAAGGTGAGTTTTGAAGACAGATCACAAAGAGTCAAAGCTATATTTCCCTTTACACAGTAGAATAGTAATTTTGTTTGGCTTTTTTTACTTTATTTCATACTTCTGTAAATTTGCTTACGGCTTTACTCTTTTGCTAATTTGTGATTCTGTCAGTTTTTGAAAACTTCTCTATACCTCCTCACATCATTTAGAACTTCTGTGTTTTTTTGTTTTTTGTTTGTTTGTTTACCTTTATCAGAAAATCTGTTGGGAGGAGCTGGTTATACAAACTTGAGGATTCCAACTAGAAAGAAAATACATTCAAAGTTACCCATATGGGTTTTATAGATTTGTCTTCTATCATTAAGTTACTACTGCCACCTCTCAGTTGATACCACACTCCATCTTGGAGCAGACTGACTACAAAGAACAACCAAGCATGCTACTCTATTCTCTAAGGAAACCATCTGTATAGGCTGTAATTCACTTGTGTAAGTATTGCCATATGTTCTCACATATTCTATTTTCTAGGCCCCTGCCGTTTATACTTTGGACCTCAATAAAATTGATAGTTGGTTCTGGAGTATTCAGCATGTGAAATGGTTTGTAAGAAAATGCTAATGATATTTCTTTTCACCCATGTTATGGGTTTGATAGCTTAGATATGGATTGACAATTTAATAAAATTATTTTAGGTATGTAGATGGCTGGAAAATAGGGTATATAATGTTATTTCTGAATTTGAAAAAATGTGAAGAACTAAAAAACTCTCTCAATCAGATTTAAGAGAAAAAGGAAGAAATTATCAAGAAAAAAGTTTTAGTCCAACTATATTCTTCAAACAAAATTTTCATTGTATAAGTGAATATTAACATATGCATTATTTCTCAAAGATGAAAAAAATTAATTAAATTTAAAAAATGTAAAAGATTAAGAAGACTTATATGCTGGCATTTTAAATCAAATTTGTAGTGGTAAAATTTAAATTGTACCTAATTTGAGTGTATAATTCTATGAGTTTTGACAAATTTATTTAGCCATATCTCTACCGTCCAAACAAGATATAGAACATTACCACCCCAGAAAAATCTCCTGTGACCATTGGTAGTTAATTCAGCATTTCTCATCAGCCTCTTCTCCCAGGAAAACACAGGTCTAATTTTCATCACTAGAAAGTATTTTGCTGATTCTTGAAATTCATATAAGAGAACATAGTAATTCACCTCTGTGTCTTGTTTACTCAGCATAATGTTTTTGAGCTTTATTCCTACAGCTGAAACAGTAGTGTATCCACTCCCCCCCTTTTTTTTCCCCACTGAGTTGTACTCCATTGCATGAAAAGAAATTGATTCCTTTATTTGGACCATTTCTGATTTTGACTTGTATAAATACAGCTGCTGTAAATATTCACCTACATAGTTATTTTGTAGGGTTTTTTAAAATATATATCTATTTTTCAATTCCTTTAACTAATTACCACAGAGAATTGCTGGATCATATGGTGAAACTTATGAGAAACTGCCAAACTCTTTTCAACATGGTTTATTATTTTGCAGTCCTACAAGGCAAGGGTGAAAGTTTCATCTAATCCACTTCTTCACTACTATTTGTTATTATTAGTTATGTTGATTTTAGTCATTTTAGTGGATATAAAATGTGAACTCATTTTGGTTTGATTTGCTTTTCCATAGTTAATATGCTGAATATATTTTTTGTAAGTTCATTGACCACTTGAGTAAGAAAAAAATCCTTAAGTTAAAAAATTTTGCCTTTTATTTCTATTGACCTTCTATCCTGCAACATTGTAAAATTTGTTTATTCATTTTAGTTGTCTTTTATTTTTAGATTCAATACATTTTATATAAATATCATGTCATCTGTGGATAAGGACAGTATTACTTCTTACTTTCTAATCTTTAGGCCTTTTCTTCCTCCCCCTCTTACCCTGACCAATACATTCAGTAAAGTATGAAATAAATGTGATGAGAGCAAGCTTTTCTTGTTTCTAGACTTAGGATGAAAACATTAAGTCTTTCATTATTGTCTTGATACTAGCTTTACATTTGTCATAAATAGCTTTGTCAAGGTGAGGATGTTTTCTTCTATTGATAGTGTACTGAGAATATTTATCAGAATAAGTATTTAATTTTTCTAATTCTTTTTCTTCATCTATTAATAATTATAGCATTTTTTTTAGTATATTGACTCATTTTCTCCAGTACTTTAAAGATGGCACTCCACTGTCTCCTAGCTTGCATGTTTTCTGAAGGAACATCTGTTGTAATTCTTACCTTTTTTTTTTTCTTTTGTACTATGTCCTTTTTCTCTGGCTGCCTACAAGATTGTCTATTTTTGGTATTCTAACAACTGATGAGGATATCTAAATGTATTTGTTGATTTATCCTGTTAGGGGTCCTTTGACATTTTTGGATCTGTAATTTGATGTCTTTTATAAAATTTTGTCAGCCATTAGTACTTCAAATGTTTTTTGTCCCTTGTTATTTTTCACTTTCTCTTTTTTTCTTAACTTTCTCTAGGATTCCAGTTATGTGCATTTTGAACTGTTTGATATTGCCAATATGACCTCACAACTTTTGGAATCTCAATTATTTTATTTGTATGTTTATTTTCTAATTTTAGTCTTATTACATTTTGTGTTTTAGTTTGAATAATATTTACTGAACCATGTTCAAGTTCATTAATTTTTCCTTCAGCTGTGTAGAGTTAACTCATAAGTATCAAATAAAGGTATCTTTGACATATTTTATATTTCTAGTATTTTCACTTGGCTCTTGTTACTGAAATTCCCCATTTGCTTATGCATATTGTCCATCTTTTCCATTAAATCTTTATCATATTAATTAATATCATTATAAAATCCTTATCTGATCATTTACAAACCAGGGTCACCACTCAGCCCAAATCTGTTGAATGATTTTTTGTAATGGGTATTTTTTCTGGACACTCTTATTTTTGTTGTTATTTGAAGATGTGTGCCTTGAAATTTTTAATCAGATCCCAGACATTGTGTCCACAGTAGAGACTAAGGTAAACTGTATTACACCTGAAAATAAGGATCCTTCTATTTTTAGGATATTAGTATTGGGAGTTAAGTAAACCTAGTCTAGAGTTGAACTGACTTTAAATTTTGGTAATGCTATGGATACTATCAGCACACCACAAGAATATTTATTTAAAATTGTGCTCAATTAAAAAAATCCATGAAGAAAAATATTTTAAAGACAAATATCAATTTTTGTACTTTTTTAAATTTTTATTTTTTTTAGAAAGGAGGGGAAGGGTCAGAAGGAGAGGGAGAAAAAGAATCTTAAGTAGGCTCCACGCCTAGCACAGAGCCCAATGCAGGGCTCGATCTCATGACCCTGAGATCATGACCCAAGTCAAAATCAAGAGTCGGACACTTAACCGACTGAGCCACCCCGACTCCCCTCAATTTTTGTACTATATAAAAAATAAGTTCCTCCCTCTGATATTTCTAGTGTTAAATGGGTTAAAAATAAAAGCAATAGAAATAAGTGGTGCTCAAAATAAGAAGCAATTACACTTAAGATAGAATAAGGAAAAGAAATATTGACTATATCAGAATATCAGAATAACCATATATTCTCTGAAATAATAGTAATATAAAATTAGGTATTATTAACAAATCTCTTTCATGATGCCAAAATTTCTAAGGCTTTCTGAGAAAAAGTGAGTAATTATACTAGGTAAAGGAGCAACATAAAAGATGATATTATAGAGAAAGAATATACTACTTCTTTTCATCTCTAATGCTCAAAAAATAGGTCTAAACATTGGGAATGGAGGAAAGAAATAGGGCAAATAATTATTCAAATGGAGTCACATTTTTGTTCATAAGAACAAAAGATAATTGAAAAATCTTGTTATTTAGGATTATTTTTTTTAATTTAAAAACAAAAAAATTCATAAAGTGCTTAAAGCCTATTATTTTTCTTTGTGACTATACATCCTTGTTCTACAAATGGGCAGACTATGATTGTTATTAGTTTTATATTCAGCACTTTCCCAATTATAAAAATAAAAATCATGCTCTCCAATAAATATCATAACATTACTTTCTACTACATATCCTTTAGACAGATCTTTAACTTCTTCCAGTTCTACCACATGTTACTGAGTGACTTTACAAGTCTCTTGGCTTGTTACTTTACAGGTAGTTGAAAAGATTGAATGAAATTTAAAAAATGGCTTTTAATTAAAACTCTATTATTTGATTAATAAATGTTAATTTAAAAAAACTGATCAAATCTTGCTGTTAATTATGCATTAAGATTACATAATGCTTTTTCCTTGGCATGTTGATCAATACTATTCTTTATTTTCACCAATCCTTAAAATAACAACAGAGAAAATACCATTCCCTTGCATTGTATGATTTCTACTTTTTTTTCCTCTAGTAAATAATTTTACTTGATCCTTCTCTAAAGCCAAAAAAAATTTTAGAAGGGTTCTCCTGAATTTCCAATCCACTTCTTCCTTTCTTCTGTATCTCAGAATTACAAATCATATTTTGCTTGTATCAAATTAGAACAGTTTTCAAAAATTATTTTGTTCATAGAGTATTACTTTTTCTATCCTCCTAATAGAAGAAGAAAATCAGCACAAAATCAAATTACAAAGTAATCTCTTCAGAACTTTCCTCTTCTTTACCACCAGAGGCTCCTTGGGTACAATGTAGAAATCTCATACTTCTGAGAGTTGGAGATGGAAGTAAGCCTTATACTTGCTTAATAGCTCCTAAAGGAAGAGGTGACTTAGAAACTTAATTAAGGTGATCTAATTTATCAATACCAAAGAGGAGGAAATTTACAAATTTTCTGAATCCTATTGCATTAATTTTCCCCATTACATTTAACTTTATTTTAATTCATTCAGACTGGAGTGACGAAAATGATTAGTATTTAATCAAACACTTCAGGATAGAATATACTAAAAGATATTATATATCACATTAATAATTAGAATTATCACTGTGAGAGGATTGTCTGGAAGAATCTTCCAGAAGAATATGGTCTTTTTGAAATGCTAGATAAATGACTTATTTGCTGAAATGGTATAATCAGATGTTTTCTTATTTATCTAGTCATTGATGGTTAATCAGGCTGAAGTAAACTGAATTGATCTTTACTGAATACAGTTTGAAAAATTTGTGTTCACAAATTGCCAAAAATATATAAGGAAAAAAATTTCAGGAAATTCTTCTACACCTGCATTAGCTAAAAAGTAATGCAGAAAAGGCATATTTCCTTATGACTTTATAAAATTTTGAGTTACATCAAGAAAATTAAAATAACCAATATTTCATTATTTTCAGGAAAAGATCATCAGCATCACTATCAACAGGGAAATGCAAATAAAAGCCACAATGAGATATTACATCACACCTGTTAGAATGGCTAAAATTAAGAAGACAAGAAACAAGTGTTTGTGAGGATGTGGAGGAAAGGAACCCTCATGTACTGTTGCATGGGAATGTAAATTGGTACAGCCATTGTGGAAAACAGCATGGACATTCTTCCAAAAATTAAAAATAGAAATACCATATGATCCAATAATTTCACGATTGGGTATTTGCCCAGAGAAAATAAAAACACTAATTCAAAAACACGTGTGCACCTGTATGTTTATTACAATATTATTTACAATAGCCAAGACATGGAAGCAACCTAGGTGCCCATCAATAAATAAATGCATTAGGAAAATGTGAAACAATCCAATCTGAGAAGTCTACATACTCCATGATTCCAACTATATGGTATTTTTTTTTATTTTTTATATGGTATTTTAAAATGATAAAGTATAGAGGTAATGAAAAGATTAATAGCTTAGCAGGGGTTAGAGGGGTGGGAGGGATAAGAAGGCAAAGCACAGAGGATTTTTAGGGCAGTGAAACTACTCTCTATGATACTGTAATGATGGCTACATTTCATTATACATTTGTCCAAACCCATAAAATGTACAGCACCAAGAGTGAACCATAAGGTAAACTATGAACTTCAGTTGATTAAAATGTATCAATGTAGGTCCATCAGTTGTAACAAATGATATTAGTCTGGTAGGGGATGCTGATAATGGGAGTTGCTATGCATGTGTATGCACAAGGGGTATATGGGAATCTCTGTGCCTTCCTCCTAAATTTACTGTGAACCTAAAATTGCTTTAAAAATAGCAAAAGCTGAAGCAATCTACCTGGCATATAAACTTATGACTGGGAGGAAAACACAATTTTATTATTAGAAAATATTTTGCATTTCTTCTTGTTTTCTATCCATCAAGAATAAGGTATAATAAAAAGAAAAACATATCAATAGTGATCTCTATATTTTCTTTGTGTGATGACCACCAGTTGGGTTAATTTCTTCATAATGAATGTATAAACCTTGCCTGCTTGTAAGGTATGTCTAAAGTTCTCACTGTCACTTAATCTCTGTAATTGCACAGCAGGGCAAAATGGAACATCCAGAAAAACTAGGAACTAAAGCAGATTTTAATTTTACTTAAGAAGCCAAAATTGTCCTTTTGTGCAAAGAAATGGTTTAGCAGTGAATCCTCACATGTAGTCCCTATGACATTAGAGTGGGCCTGTTGTATCTCAAGTCCACATGTTTTACTTGTATACTGAGGCTATATATAACTGAAAGAATGTTAGCAGTAAAAACTCAACTTATTATGAAATTTATGAGATGGTAATAAATTGCATTATACAGTGATCTCTTCTAGCAGTAAATTGTAGTTTACTCTTTATCATGCGTTTCTTTGCACCAACATGGTAACATATTTCCTTATCAGTTTTTAGAAATAAATCTATGAAGTTTTACAACCAAATCTCATGAGCCATGATTAGTTTTCCATCATTCTTGATTTTCTTCTTCACTCAGTCCTTCATATCATGCCATATAGATAGATAAATTTCATAATAGCCTATTAGATATAATTCTTGATAGATAAATTTCATAATAGCCTATTAGATATAATTCTTCATATTTTTATTTTATGGATACATTTTCTCCTTTCTTTTTTCGCTTTAGTGCCACTACTTTAAGGTCAGACATATAAAAGCTATGAAAAAAATTCGATGTGGTATATATCATTCAAAATCCTACAATGCTATGTAAATTTAACACTGCCTTGAAATGCTCTTAGTGACCTTGGATACAATCCCATTTGGTCAAAAATAATGATAGACATTAATTTTCAACATGTAGCATGTTCCTATTTTTTCTCTTGAATCTTGAGGAATGTCTAATGAAACTGCAGCATAGAAAATCTTGAACCTAACTGAAAAAAAAAAATGTGACACACTCTTTTAGCCACTCTATTTTTGAGTGGCTTTATTTCATTTCCCTTTATATTAAGGTGAACACTTTGAATAACTTTTACCATTATGATGTATCCATATTTTTCCAAGTAGCCGTATTTATTAAGTCATCTTTCAGAAATGCGTTGAATGTGGTAGGCATAATTCTATTCCTCAGATTTCGCTTGCTGGTCCACAAAGATTATTCATCATCTATCTTTTACATAGACATGTTTTTATGCATTAAGTGATTCTGATATATGTATGAAGTTTGAGGTACTCTCAGTGGGAATAAAAATCAGCAAACATAGCTAAAATTGTTTAAGAAAGGAAGATAATAACTTAAAGATGAAAATATAACTTTGGAAAAGGTTTTAAAATCCACCAATTATATTTGTTATTTGAATGACATAATGGAGGAATTATGTTACTGTTACAGTTTTGAATAAGGTAGTCATTGCCTTAAAAGATCAAGTCACAATTGAAATCACAGGAAAATTTTAAATGTTAAGACTTTAATATTTTTATTTAGTGACTATGTCCTTGACTTAATAATGAAAGTTTTCTGGAAAGTAGTATGGTAAACTTTCATTTCTGAAAATTAGTTATCCTGAATTTGTTTAGTGTCAACTTAAGAAAAATGAAATATGGATTTCAATATTGTTATCCTTATATTGTCATCATTTTTCACATTTCATTTTTTGTTTCCTTATTTAACTTTTAATACATTTTGTAAAATAATGATTTTTCTTAGAGTATATTGTTAGTTCATTATCTAGTTTAGGACTATAGCTGCTTATGAAAAATTATTTTTTCTGCCTATGAAATCTATATAAAGTTAAAATTTTTGAATTGATTATTGGTAACATTTTCATATGTATTAACAATGAAGATGAATGAATTTAGAAGTGACCAAGGATTAAACAACATAATACTCTTTAGACTACAGGAATTGCAATTTGGGAATCCTGTGTAATACAAAAATATAAATAATTACCCAATGAAGTTTTTTATCTCTCTACATATTTATGAACAGATGGCTTGTGTGAATATATAAATAATTTAATAATTATTTCCCCAAACATGATATGTTCCTTCTTAAACTCTGCTACCATATTTTAAAAGTAGTTTTATTTCTATGGTTTATTTCATTGATTTTGGCTCTTAATTTTTTAAATGGCATTTATTTGCTAACCTTTTCACCTACAATTACTCTTCCAGGAATGAAACTTATGTCCATGTGCCAAGGTGCAGCCTCTATATTTATTATGGTCCTTTTGGATCATTATTTGAAAAGTAAGGAACAGTCCCTAGATACTGAAGAAGAATTAAGTGTATTCCCTTGTCTATTCTCTTTTAAGACACTTTTATCCAATTACACCCAGATGTCCTTAATACCTTGTAATTCCCACCAGTATGCAACCATGATGATCACATCTTTGGTTCCTGATTGAAACCCAGGTGCTGTGATGACATTATTCACACAGCTTATTCCAAAATATTGTTTAGCCTCCTCTGGATATTAATTTGTTCCATCCACTTATCCTATTGACCATAGTCAAATGCTATAGTCATAGTCAGATATTTGACTATGGGTTCTATTCAGAGGCATATTAATTATGTATTTCCTTTCCTCTTTACTGACATAGGCAAATGGCTGTTTTATAAGGTCATTAATGCATATTTAAAATTCTAACAGAGATTTGGCACAGTTTGGGGGACACCTGGATTAATTTTTTGTAGTTGTCAGCATATATTCTGATTTATACACTTCAAATATATTTAAACATATTCTCATCTTTAAAGTTCCAAGAGTTTAGAAATAAGGTTGTCTCTGCCAATAAAGACTCTTGTTTGCTTCTTTATAAGATCACTACTACAGTAGAATGCTTTGTTTTGATCACTAATACTCCCACATGTACATTCAGACAAAAACAGATGATATAGAGACATGAGGAAAATTCAAGGGAGTTGGAGAAAAAGATTATAGATACAATGGAGGAATAATCATAAGCTGGAGAGTGATTAATTTGTCCAAGGGAAAAAAGACAAAGATGAATGGAGAAAGGAAGACAGGCTTAGATGGGTCTGCCCACATTATACTGAAGATTGGATTAAGATATCATTAAGTCATTTATTGAAAGCAAGGGAAAGATTTTAATAAATGTGAAAAGTTACCATTTACAGAAAGGCAAGTATAACTAGGACCAAGAAAACTTAAGAAAAACTTACAGATTTCGTATTAAGAAAAGGTATTGGAGATCATTTTCACCATTTTCAAGGGATTTGTTATAAGCATAAGAGAGAAAATGTAGATAATATAGACCATTTATTCATTTAAGAATCTTATAAGGAATAATTGAGGAAAGTAGAATTTTAATTAGATCAAGCTTAAGATTAAAGCAGTGGTTTTTTTTCTTAAAGAAATTGAGCACTTTTGACAAAATAAGATAATCAATTTTACACTTAAGGTGTAATAAGTATACAATAACAGAACAGGATATGCTAGAAAGAACAAAGGAATGTAATAAAAACAAATGCCAATAGAGTTGGCAAGATGAAATTGGTGTTCAGAAAAGAATAAATGAGATACTGTAATTTTTGCATTGCTGGAATCTCTAAATTTTGTCATTCGAAATTAATTTTGCTCTCCCAATTTTCAACACAGTAACCTGGCAAATAGTACATAAAATCAAATTTATAATTATCCAATGAAACCTTCATATTAGACATAAGAAAACTAACATTCTAATGTTTAATTTCTTCAAATCACCTGAAAAAGCAAATCTGGACTAGAAAAGCCAAGGAATATAAGAATTGGCTTTTTAACTTCATCTGTAACTTGCCAGTTATAGGGGCACCTGAGTGGCTCAGTCGTCTGCCTTCGGCTCAGGTCATGATCCCAGGGTCCTGGGATCGAGCCCCGCATCAGGGACTCTGCTCCGCAGTAAGTCTTCTTCTCCCTCTCCCACTCCCCCTGCTTGTGTTCCCTCTCTCGCTGTGTCTCTCTCTGTCAAATAAATAATAAATAAATAAAATCTTTAAAAAAATAAATTTAAAAAAAACTTACCAGTTACAGTATGCTGAGAAACTTAAACTAATATACAGAAAACATATTTCATCTTCCCAGGGTCTTACATATAAGAGAATACTTCTATATTTATATACAATAGTTACATATACTTCCAAGAAATATAAAAATAAGATGAATGTGAATGAATTCACCAACAAAAATAAGTAATGGATAATTACCAATGCCATTGAAGACTTCTGAATCTCTCCCCTTCGTCACATATCTTCACTCTTCCTGAGATCTAATCACCATCTTGAACATGTGTTTATCATTCCCTTGCCTTTATATATTTTAACATATATGTATGAATTGCTAAATAGACAAAGGTGTGTATGTATTCCTAAAAAATGTGACCAGAAGTTCCCATTGTATTTAACAGTTATTCTGTTAAAAAGAAACTTGCAGAATACTTTAACATTCAATATTATGTTTTTAGTATACATTCATGTTAATGTATGTTGCTGTAGGTCATTCTATGATAATTCAGTGTTATGTATATGTTAGTTATTATCCATTCTCCTTAAAGAGAACATTTGGGTATTTCTTATATTTGGTTCTATGAGCAATATTAGTATGCACATTTTAAAAACAAGTCTCCAAGTTCTCCAGTATAAGTGTATTTAGTCTATATACCTTACAGAGGAATTGCTGGGACATGAAATTTTAACAGCTTTATGATTCTTTGATTTCTTCTTTTTAAGTTATTTTTTTTTTATTCAGAAGGGTATTTTTTTCCCTGTCCTTTGCTCTTCTATGTACATTTTAGAATGACTTTGTAAGTTCCACAAAATTTCTACTGCATTTATAGTTAGAATTATAGAATTTTATCAAATGGGTATATCTATTTAGGAAAAAAACTAACATCCTCACTTTGATATTTCCTTTCCATGAAGGTAGCATATTTTTTCTATTTATGTACTTTCACAACATATATTCAAGGTCATGCTCCAAGTTATTTATTCCACTGATTCACTGAAGGCAGAATTCTCCCCTCAATCAACTTGGAAGCTGTAAGTTCAGTAATGTGTAAAGCAAGGACTACATCCTACCCTCTAAAAGACCATCTTTAAAAGAAAAGAATGGGCCTAATACTTAGATTCAGATTGTCTGGCTCTACCACTCACTTATGAGGCACCAAAAAGAATATCCATTTTGTCTTACTTGCCCATTTTATCTGCAATAAGCCCAAATGATGATCTAGGGAAATTCCAGCCCCACTGCCCATATTTCTGCGATTCCTTATAGGATGCTGTTTGCAATATCTTAGTTGAGCTCTGTGATGACTATGTGAATATGATGATGCTGAACTTTTGCAGTAAATTGAGAGCAACGCAATGTCAAAGTCTTAGGGGATGGAGCAAGATGGTGGAGGTGTAGGAGACCTGGATTTCGGCTGGTCCCAGGAATTCAGCTAGATAGGGATCAAACCATTCTGAACACTTACGAACTCAACAGGAGATCAAAGAGAAGAACAGCAACAACTCTGAACAGAAAAGTGACCACTTTCTGGAAGGTAGGACATGTGGAGAAATGAATCCGAGGCGATATTCGGGAGGATAGATGCCGGGGGAGGCAGCCTCCGTAGGTCGCTTCTGGCAAGTGATAGAGCAGCAGAGCACAAAATCGGAACTTTTAGAAGTCTGCTTTGCTCCATCAAAAGGAATGAGATCTTGCCATTTGCAACGACGTGGATGGAACTGGAGGGTATTATGTTGAGTGAAATAAGTCAAACA
>NC_138370.1:51080125-51092618 GCF_054177405.1 Leptonychotes weddellii | reverse complement strand
TATTTTGTGATTCTAAGTGCCTGTATTCAGTAGTGGAGTGCTCTCTAGATTTTTAAGATACTGTCAATTCCGATTTTGCTAAAAATGAATTTCAACTGGAATCCTCCCAAAATTTGTAAATTGACTATACACTATAAGATGGCAAATTTCCTTTAATGTATTTCATACTTCCCCACTTATCTTTCAAGTAAGTTTGTTTCTTTTCCTATAGTCTAGTATTTAGACTTTTGTATACTACTCTAAAAATTTTTAAATGATCTCCAGAATATCTGTGTCTGTTTTTATAAACTTGGGGAAATCTCATTATTGCAAAGAGCAAAAAAGAAATATTAAATGTTCTCTCTACTTTGAATCACTTTAGTGTTAAGGGTAGAGGAATTACTCATCAAGTAATGTTAAATTAAATTGGGAGAAATAATAATTTCTGTTTTCTCCTTGTGGTCAATATGTCCATGTTGTCCTCAAAAATTTTCTTGCATTTCCTCCTTATCTGGCCTCTTAATTATGATCAATGAAATTATATTTTTACTTTCATTGCCGGTTCATCTCATTTATTTTAATATTATTATTTTATATGTATTATATATGTATTTTATCATTTACAATTAATTTTAGATTCTTTTCTGTGACACTTAAACAACTAAGTATGTTTAGTTTAGTTTTGTTTTTTTGTCTGTGTTTTAGATTTTATTTATTTATTTGAGAAAGAGAAAGCAAGTGGCATAAGCAGGGGGAGGAGCAAAGGAAGAGGGACAAGCAGACTCCGCGCTGAGCACTTACCTGGACACAGGGCTCCATCCCACATCTCCAAGACAACCTGAGCCGAAATCAAGAGTCAGACCCTCAAATGACTGAGCCACCCAGGTGCCCCTAAGTATGCTTTATAGGTAAATGATTTAATAATAGTAACAACAAGAATTGTAATTTATCTCAAGACTTGTGTTATTATTCTGAAGAGCTTTTCCTCTGACTTATAATGTTACTTTTTAATACGTAATAAGTTTCAAGCATTCTTAATCTATTTTGAACATCCTATAAACACATCTTAATTCGAACTGATTATTTGGGTTTTTTTGTCAAAATTCACTAAAAATGGAAATAAAGTAACAAGAGGTAGATTGTAAATTCGAGAATCATTTCAAACCTTCTATAGAGGCAGAATTCTGAAAGGCGAAACACTTTTTATAATGTACTGGTGAATGTTTTTTCAGTTGTTGGCATTCCTCTGTGCATATGGGGATATGCCTAGAGGCAGACAGAATAGCAGGAGGTCATTTTCCCTGCTGCTTATAACTGTCAGTCCTTGGCTTTTGGGCTGTAAGGCTACTCCAAATGTTTGTGAAGGACTAGAAATACTGTTTTCAAGCTGTGATCAGGGTGATCTTGTTTTTTTCCAATGGCAACTACTGCTATGTGTATAGTAGATGGAAGAAGTATGCTATTTCCATTGTCTTACAAATCCTGAAATTTTTTCTTTACTACAGAACTAGCGCCCCTCCCTCATTGTTTCATCATTTCCTAACTTAAAACTCTACATTCACTTTATAACGAAAATTAAACAGAAAAATGTAATGTTTTGAGCAAAGTTCTTCAGGAAAACATTAATAACATGAAGCAAACATCTTACATAAAACAAAAATACATCTATTGCAGTCCAAATGAAATAAAGATATATGCATGATAGGGAGAGGTGATCTTCAAATTGAAAGCTGATAATAAAGAAAATTTAAGATCCCTAAACTAACTGCCTCTGCAACGTCAACACCACAGAGAATGAGAGAGAAGAATGAGGAATAAAGGAAAAATGAGAAAAAAGTATTTCCTTTATGGGGTTTGCAATGGATTTAATAAATAAGCTAAGTGATGATGGCAAATAGAAAATCAACAGCAGGTACTGGGGCTGTGGGGCTACTACTGACCACAAGTGAATTTTGGCTTCTTTAATTGAATAATGAAATATCAGAGGCTCTCTACAGAGAATTCACAGCAAAAATAGAAACAGCATATTTATTCTGAATAATATATACTGCCTGAAATAAGAAGAAATCTTTCTGGAGAGACTAAAAATTCCCTGGGCCCTCATTACTGTAGTCAACAGGAAAAAGAGAGGAAAACTGGAGAAGCATTTCTTTCCATTTGAATAAAAAAGTTAAAAAAAAAAAACAACCAACAAACATGGTTTGGCCTTTTCAAGATTCTCTGCTTTTTAAAGGATGTTTTCAATTCATCAAACCTAAGAGCATATTATGAAAAGCACTGCATTTTCATCTTCAATTTATGATCCTATGTTTACCTTCATTTATGAATGTCCCCACATATTATTGCAGATTTATCACAGCCATTTTAGACCTGGCAAGCTTTTGACAGAGGATTACAGGAGCAAAGAGCTGTTAAAGATCTCAGTTGTGTTATAATCTACTCCATGTATTTAATAGATACATGGATAGAGACTCCAATAATAAGTAGTTTTCACAAATTCACTCTAATGGGTAAATGACTGAAAAGTTATGTGGCCCCCAATTCCAGACCAATGTAACTCCCTTACTGCTTCTATTCCATGTTTCATATTTAATTTTGAATTCTAAGGTTTTGGGGATACTATTTTCATATTAATGGCCTTCAATTTGGACTAACTTACATAAATTTTAAATGTGTTTTTATACCATTCTGTCAAGATTCTCAAGTGTTAGAGTTTACTGGACAGCTGAGCTGTAAGAACTAGCACACCATTGGGACACTCCACTCTCGAGTTTTGTTTTCAGCCTGAAAAACTAGTCTCCTCCTTTTACTATCTTAACTTTTCTATCTGTTCTTTAGAAGTCATTCACTCTTTGTGAACAAGAGACAAAGAAGTGAGTTATTTGAGTTAACAGGTTTGTGGCTGACAAAATAAACATGATATGGGTAGGATTGGTTTGAGTAGTTAAGTGTGTGTATTTCAAAGCATGGAAAGCTGCTCACTTTCAATTGACTTACAAATTTTTCACACACACACACACACACACACACCCTTCTATGCATATAGCATTTCTTCTATGCACAGCATTTCTATAAGCAGGGAGGGCTGTGGAGGAAGAAAGTATAAATATTGACATTAATTATAGAAATAGATGTAGGGTAATTTATACTCTCCATCCTGATGACTTGAATTTCTTTGCTAAGTTTAGTGAGAAATATAGATTTACTTCATCAGACCTGTCCCAAGGAAGTACTTACACTTTTCCTAAAGTCTTCCATAGATCTTTAACTACTCACAGAATTTTAATAATAGAGCTAAAGTAACACTTCTATAATCAGAATTTCCAGTATTCCAATCTGTGTTTGTTTGTGAAACAAAGAAAAGCCCAAGTTCTTTTTGTTGTTGTTTAATATTCATAAGTTATTTATGTTTATTCACTTAAAGTATATAGATATAATCATGGTTTCTATTCTGGACAAAAATAAAATGTGTTGCTTTACTTCTGTTACATAACAATGAAATTAAGAATATAATACATTTGCAACTAGATCTGACATTAGGCAAAATGATGAGGTCTAAGAAGTAGTCATTGCTTTTCTACATTTCAATTTTATCCCAGGTATTTATTGCCATCATGGATCAGCATTTCAGCAACTAAATGTAACTTTTCCAATTGACCATACTCACCATACTACAGATCTTATCAAATTCTCATCCCTAATAAACTTTATCTTTCTTATGCCTTATTCTCTTTGATAGTCTTTCCAAATTTTACCTAGAGGATAATCTTATACTTTGCACATTTAAAAAGCTAAGACACAGAAAAGATAAGTGACTCACATAAGGCAACACTATAGATGATGGCAGAACTGGGACTAGAAACTTGGGTTGTATTGTTACTAGTCCATTCTAGGCATTCAGAAACCTTCTAAATAAAATACTCTTTACCAAAGCATCACTGATGATTCTGATGGTTCCAGACAGTACAAAATGTGGGGATAATCATCTGGGACAAGAAAACCTCAAGTTTCTACCATCAGACAGGTTAGCCTCATTTTTTCCCCCTTGTAAAACCAGTCATTTGCACTGACTTAAGGGAAGAATGTGGTATGCATATGGTATCACAGTTTTGTTTGGCACCTGTAAGAGTTGATACCATATTCCATCGGGTAAAAATAAGATGTTGAATTTGGCAACATTTACTAAAATTATCATGATAATCAGGTTCCAGGTTTTTTTTTCCTTTAAATAATTTATATTGATTATGTTCTGATTCAATACATACAAAATTAATGGTGAATAGGAATTTTTTATATATATAAGGAATTTCTTTTTTTTTTAAGATTTTACTTATTTATTTGAGAGAGAGAGCATGAGCAGGGGGGTGAGGGGGAGGGGCAGAGGGAGAGGGAGAAGCAGATTCCCTGCTGAGCAGGGAGCCCAATGCAGGACTCAATCCCAGGACCCTAGGATCATGACCTGAGTTGAAGGCAGATGCTTAACCGACTGAACCATCCAGGTGCCCATGAATAGGAATTTTTAATATTGAATTGATCAGCACCTAAACAATGCAGATACAGATATTATCTTACTTAAATCTTTCCAATTCTGATCGTCATTACTACTCTTCACACCAAATAATATATAATATATGTATATTTTGAAAGAAATTTTAAGCCTGGTGGCTGTTTCTCTCCTAATTTGTATAAGGATTTTTTCTTTTTTAATTCAAAAGGCATGCATTGTTATTTGCCAAATTTGAAAAACAGACTACTTCAAAAAACAGACTACTGATATGTTTCTAAAGTTCTAGTTTCCTTTTTTTTTTAGGACAAACTATCGATCTAGCAAAATTAAACACATATTAAGTATAATTCACACATTAAATTTTTAATGATCCTAGCAATAAATAAAATGTCTTTGGCATTGACTATTTAACCAAATTACTTTATTAATCATTCTCTTTTTAGTTACTTATATTGTTGGCATTCTATTTCATTACAAAATAATTTTAATTTGAGCAAAATGTTTTAAATCTCTCAGTGTTAACTGTCTATGTTCTTGATAAATATGAGGAATTTGTGAAGTATAGAGGAATGGGTAGCTGATAAAAGTTTCTGACTTGAATTTTAACTCTGCACTTGATAATAGAATAATCAGTTCTAATAGCAAAATTATCGTCAAGATTATAACCCAAAAATTAAAAAAGGTAACTGGAGATATATTATAAAGTAGAAAAATAGGTATAAATCTGTGTTGAATATTAGGATATAGCTGGTAAACATTATAATCAAGAATAGGAGTGTAGAGATAAATAAGTGATGAAAATTTCAAGAAGTTACTATTAATACTGATTACATTTTCCTTATACTGGCATATGTTTTCAGATACCAATTGCAGAAATTTTCTCAGTAAAAAAACTTTCCTCAAAATAAGACTCTTCTTGAAGGGATAAAGGAAAGATGGTGGAGTAAAAGGATCCTGAGTTCACCTCTTCCCAAGACAAACACTAGAGGGCCCATACCAAGACACATAATAATTAAAATGGCAGGAGTTAAAGAAAAAACACTAAAAGCAGCCAGAGAAAAGCAAATAGTTACACACAAGAAAACCTCTTAAGTCTTTCAACTGATTTTTTTTTTTAGCAGAAATTTTGCAGTACAGAAGAAAGTGGCATGATGATGCTGAAAGGAAAAAAACTACAACCAACAATATTCTACCTCCCAAGGTTATTCAGAATTGAAGGAGAGAGAAAGAGTTTCCCAGGCAAACAAAAGTTAAAGGAGTTCATTACCACTAAACTGACCTTACCAAAAATGTTAAAGAGACTTCTCCAAATGGAAAAGAAAAGACCATAACTAGAAGTAAGAAAATTATGAAAGGAAAAAGATTTATCAGTAAAATCAAATATATCAATCACTTACAAACTATGAGGATTAAAACACCAAAGAAGTAGAATCAATTACCTCTACAAAAATTAAGAAATATGCAAAAAAATAGGTAAAATATGACATTATATACAAAAAAAGGAGAGGAGAGTTAAAATGTAATGCTTTAAGAATGTGTTTGAACTTAAATGATCATCAACTTAATATAGACTGCTATAAACATAGGAAGAATGTTATATACAAACTTCAAGGTAGTCATGACTAAAAACCTATAATAGATAAGCAAAAATGAAGAGAAAAGAATCCAAGTATAGCACAAAATGACAAGAAAGGAAGAAGGAAGGAACAAGGAATAACTACAAAAACAACCAGAAAACAATGAACAAAATGACAATAAGTAAATACCTATCAGTAATCATTATATATGTAAATGGATTAAATGCCCCAATCAAAAGACATAGGATGATTGAATGGATGAAAAATCCATTTATATGATGTCTACAAGAACTTGTAGACCAAAAGAAACATGCAGACTGAAAGTGAAAGGATGGGAAAAGATAATACATACAAATGAAAGGGAAAAAAAAAGGGAGGTGAGCAGTACTTGTATCAGACAAAATAGACTTTAAAGACTCTAACAAGGGGCGCCTGGGTGGCTCAGTCATTAAGCGTCTGCCTTCAGCTCAGGTCACGATCCCAGGGTCCTGGGATCGAGCCCCGCATCGGGCTCCCTGCTCGGCGGGAGGCCTGCTTCTCCCTCTCCCACTCCCCCTGCTTGTGTTCCCTCTCTTGCTGTGTCTCTGTCTGTCAAATAAATAAATAAAATCTTAAAAAAAAAAAAAGACTCTAACAAGAGAGAGAAAAGGGCATTCCATAATGATAAAGCTCACAATCCAACAAGAGGATATAACAATTATAAATACTTATTTTGTACCCATTATAGGAACACCTAAATATATAAAACAAATACTAACAGAGGAAAAAGGACCAATTAACAGTAACACAGTAATTCTAAGGGACTTTAACACACTACTTATCAAAGGATAGACTATCCAGACTGAAAAAATCAATAAGGAAACAGTGGTTTTGAATAACACATTAAACCAGCTGGATCTAACAGATATAAACAGAACATTCCATCCCTAAACAGCCATATACATTGTTTTTTTCAAGGGTACTTAAAACATTCTCCAACACATGATCTATCTATAAGTTTTAACAAATTTAAGAAGACTGAATTCATATCAAGCATCTTTTTCAACGACAACAGTATGAAACTAGAAATCAACTAAAAGAAAAAACCTTGAAAGAACACAAACATGAGAAGAAGAAAAAAAAAGCATGTTATTAAACAACCATGGTCAACAAAAAATCAAAGAGGAAATACAAAAATATATGGGACATAGGAAAAACAGTTCTAAGAGGTGAGTTTGTAACTATACAGGCCTACCTAAAGAGAGAAGAATCTCAAACAATCTAACCTTATACCTAAAGGAACTAGAAAATGAATAAAGCCCAAAGTTTGTAGAAGGAAGGAAATACTAAGGATCAAAGCAAAAAATAAATAGAATAAACACTATAAAAGAAAAAGAGAAAGAAAACTAAAAGCTGGTTCTTTGAAAACAAAATTGGTTAACTTTTAGCCAGACTAATCAAGAAAGGACTCAAATAAAATCAGAAATGAAAGAAGTTATAACTGACACCACAGAAATATATAAAAAATTTTAAAAATGAGACTACTACCAAAAATTATATGTCAGGGCACCTGGGTGGCTCAGTTGGTTAAGCGTCCAACTCTTGAAAAACCTACATATATGAAAAACCCACAGCTAACATTATGCTCAATGGTGAAACTGAGAACTTCTCCTGTAAGATCAGAGACAAGAAAAGAATGTCCACTCTCTCCATTTGTATTCAACATAGTCCTGGAAGTTCTAGCTTCAGCAATCAGACAAGAAGAAATAAAAGCATCCAAATGGGTCAGAAAGAAGTAAAACTGTAACTATTTGGAAATAACATGATACTACATATAGAAAATCCTAAAGACTCCACCTAAAAACTGTAAGAATAAATGAACTCAGTAAAGTTGCAGGATAGAAAATCAATACACATAAAATCTGTTGCATTTTTATATACCAATAACAAAATTGCAGAAAGAAATATTAAGAAAACAATCCCATTTATAATTATATGAAAAAATAAAGTATGTAGAAATAAATTTAACCAACGACATAAAAGATTTATACTCTGAAAATGATGACATTCATAAATGAAGTTGAATATGACAAGTAAATCAAAAGATATACAATGGTTGTGGATTGGAAGAATTAGTATTTTTAAGATGTCTATATCGCCCAAGATAATCTCTAAGTTCAATGAAATCTCTACCAAAATGCCAATTATTTTTCACAAAACTAGAATAAATACTAAAATTTGTATGGAACCACAAAAAATCTTCAATAACCAAAGCAATCTTGAGAAAGAAGAACAAAGCTAGTGTTACCACAATTTCATATTTTAAACTATACTACAAAGCTATAGTATTCAAAACAGTATAGCACTGGCACAAAAATAGACACATAGATCAATGGAACATAACAAGAAGCCCAGAAATAAAACCATAATTATATGGTCAATTAATCTATGACAAAGGAGGCAAAAACATATAACAGGGAAAAGATGATCTCTTCAATAAATGGTGCTGGAAAAACTAGACAAGTTACATGAAAAGACTGAAACTGGGCCACCTTCTCAAACCACACACAAAAATAAACTCAAAATTGATTAAAGACCTAAATAAGACCTGAAGCCATAAAACTCTTGGAAGAAAACATAGGTGTTAACTGACATCGGCCTTAGCAATATTTTTCTAGATATGTTCCCCCATGCAAGGGAACAAAAGTGAAAACAAACAATTGGGACTACATCAAACTAAAAAGCTTTTGCACAGCAAAAGAAACCATCAACAAAATGAAAAGTCAACCTACTGAATGGAATATATCATTTATAAATGATATATCCAATAAGGGGTTAAACTTCCAATACATATATAAAGAACTCATACAACTCAACACCAAAAAAAAAAAAAAAAAATCCATTTAAAACAATGGATGGAGGACCTAAATAGATATTTTTTCAAGAAGGCAGATAGATGGCCAACAAACACATGAAAATAAGATTCACATCACAAATCACTAGAGAAGTACAAATCAAAACCACAATGAGATATCACCTCACAGCAGTCAGAATAATATCAAAAAAGAGAAGGAATTACGAGTGTTGGTGAGCATTTGGAGAAAAGGGAACTCTTGTGCACTGTTGGTGGGAATGTAAATTGGTGAAGCCACTCTGGAAAATAATATAGAGATTCTTCAAAAAACTAAACATGGAAATACCATATGATCCAGTAATTCCACTGCTAGGTATTTACCTGAAGAAAATGATTACTTATAACAGCCACAATATGGAAGCAGCCTTCATGTCGATCAATAAATGAATGAGTTAAGAGTATGTGATATATATATACATAATGGAATACTACTCAGCCATAAAAAGAAATCTTGCCATTTGGGACAACATGGATGAACCTAGAAGGCATTATGCTAAGTGAAATAAGTCAAAGAAGAAATACTATAATTCCACTTATATGTGGAATCAAAAAAACAAATGAATTAACAACAAGAAAAAATAGAAAAAGACTCAAAATACAGAGTGCAAATTGGTGGTTGCCAGAGAAGAGGATAGTGGGAGTTATGCAAAATAGATGAAGAGGATTAAGGGGTATAGACTTCCAGTTATAAAATAAATAAGTTTTCAATTAAAAAAAAAGAGTGTTACTGCCCTGTCAGGAAGATATTTTATTATATAAAGAAGTGTTTCTTAATGCTTTGTTACATCCAAGTCTATTCTTCATATATTTACTTATTTCATGTTCTAATATTATTTAAAGTTTAAAAATAAATAAAACACAGCCAGAAAAGAATGCAATTAAAACAGTGAATATTCCAAGAGAAATAAAAATATATGTCCACATAAAAGTTTGCACCTGAATATTCATAGTTTCATTATTCATAATAGCCAAAACCCACATGTTCACCAGTGAATAAATAAATAGAATGTGGTGTATCTGTCTACAAAATGAAGCATTTGGCCACAAAAAGGAATTAAGTACTGATTCATGCTACCATATGTATGAACCTCCAAAATAGAATGCTAAGTGAAAAAATAATTCTTAAAGATCATGGATTTTCTGATTCCATTTACACAAAAGTCCAGGGAAATCTAAAAGAGACAGAGGCGCGGCAGGGGGGAGCTGGAAATTGGAGAATTAAAAAAATAATAAAAAGACTGTGCATTCCTTTGTGTATTGAATGGTATACACATATGTACATTTATATACATATAAAATCATAGGAGGGATTTATCATATATACATATACATAAAAACATTCAAATAACATTATGTATGATAAAGATAAAACATAAAAGCATAACTCCTCAATAGGTTCCACCAACCCTCAGACTACTACTTACCCCCAAAATTATTTCTTAAGCATACTTCCAGAATGTATATATTTATATGTGAATACATGTGTGTCACCTTAGAAAATAAATTATAGGAAATTGACCTGGTCTGAAACCCCAAGCCAACAGCTGCCAACAACTCCTATACTCCCAACTGCAACCTCCCATGAAAACTTTAAAATTAATTAGTTTAAAACTATTTCTGTACTTTTCTCACTTCACTGAAGAAAACAAGAATAGTTGAAGTGAACTGGCCTGGACTTGCAAATTAAAATTTTAGGAAAGCTGACACCCTGCAACCTCCCTCCACCCCCCACTCCTGGGTGGGACATGTGTGACGTTCTTCCAGGAAGCTCCCAACCATCCTAATGTTAATGCCTTGATAGAGGGAAAAACAACCTTCACTTGACAATGGCAAGGCCTCAGTATCTTGTAGGTCCTCCTTAGCATATGAAAGATCACTTGAAACCTCCCTTTTCCTTACCTCCCCCAACCCCATAGTATATAATCAGCCACCCCTCACAACCCCCATGCAGCAGCTCTTTCTGCCCGGGGGTCCTGTCCCTGTGCTTTAATAAACCACCATTTTGCACCAAAAAAAAAAAAAAAAAATAGATCACACACTCAGTGTCCTGAGAGACTCAATTCATACAATCCCACTCAGCTTCAGACCCAGGGAAAAGGGATTGTAATGGGATCACCTGAAAAACTGATATAAGTCTCAAGGATCTTGGAGCATAGTCTGAACTGATATCTCACTTAAACTTAAGAAACTGACAGATCAGGAGACAGGTTTGTGAGATTTTCTAAGCAAAAAGAGAAAGGTGCTACCCTGGTTGGACATGCATTCCTTGGGCAAAGGATATGAGAGTGCTTTTTTTTCAGACCAGGTGTGAGCTACCCACAAAAGAATGCTTTTGCAGAACTGTCTTAGATCCTTTCCAAGTAAGCTGCCTGGAGAACAAGGGAACCTTAGCATAAAGAATCTGGAAGTATCTACACAATGCCTAAGGTATAAAAGGTAGAATCATAAACAACCCACTGGAAAGATATAATAAATTTGCACCAAGAAGTTGTAGTGAGAGAACCCCTGTGACCATGAGAGATGTATTCTTTAAGAATGCATTCAAAGAAACCAGAAGAGAAAAGGTCAGCTTTAAAATCTGCCAAACATAGCAAGTATTAACATTAGTCCACTAACACACCTACCAAAAAAAGACCTTTCCCAACCTTGCTTGCCACATAGTCAAGGATGTCAATAAATATTAACTGATGCTTAATTATCTTCTGGACAATTCTTGATGTCCTCCATGCTACAGACAATCAAATGCAATCCTTTCAGTGAAACATATCTTAGTTCTTTGGAAGGCCCAGAGAAACCATCACATTGTATGTTTTTCTGAGTTGCAATTGTCAACAGTTTTTTATCTTACACCTTTTCAACTCCTCCTCTTTAGGTATAGCCTACTGGTCTGGTGTCTCTGTGCCAAAATAAGTCAATCTCTTGTCCATATTATATTAAGTTATATTGAATCTAGACAATTTCTTAGGCATTTATTAATCTACAGAAAATTCATATATCCTTCTAATACCAAAGGCAGGAATCTAAACTATCTTATTGATGCTATTTCTCTTTATGTTCTGCCATCTTGAACTATTATAGACAGCTTCCTGCCTTTAGAATTCTCAAGGGGCACCTGGGTGGCTCAGTCGTTGAGCGTCTGCCTTTGGCTCGGGTCATGATCCCAGGGTCCTGGGATCGAACCCCGCATCGGACTCCCTGCTCCACTGGAAGCCTGCTTCTCCCTCCCCCACTCCCCCTTCTTGTGTTCCCTCTCTAGCTGTCTCTCTCTCTGTCAAAAAAATAAAATCTTTAAGAAAAAAAAAAAGAATTCTCAAATAATCGATACTCTTAATGCTGCTTTAAGTTCCCCAAACTCAAGGGGGCTATTCTCATGCTCTTACTACACTGCCTCTGTGGGACTGGAATAAGCCTCAACTGGAGTTGCATTGTAATTCAAGTTGAGAAACAAAATACCAGTGTCCCCTAATTGTAGGTACTCTCATTTCTATAAATTCTTCTCTTAAAATCCTCCTACCTTGGCTTGAATGGATATCAGCA